>NC_059083.1:44173932-44375514 GCF_020497125.1 Mauremys mutica
ATCACTCAATTATGAATCTTTTCTGTACCCTCTCCAATTTTTTTAACATAATCTTCAAAATGTGGACACAAGAACTGGATTCATCATTCCAGTATCAGTCTCCCCAATGCTGGATCACTTCCCTTTCCATACTCACTGCTCTATTCATCCAAGAATGGCTTTAACCTTTTTTACCACAGTTTCACATGGACAGGTTATGTTGAGCAGCTTGTCCACTATTGCCCTGAAATCCTTTTCAGTGTCACTGCTTTCCAGCAGACTGTCCCCCACTCTGTAGGGTGCTGCCTGGCTCCTTTGTGACTGAAAGTATGGGTTTGCATATGGCTTTATTAAAACCTAATTATTCAGTAAGTATTTTAGAAGAACTAGCCCCTTAGAGAGAGAATCATGAATTACTCAAAGACAATGAATGGAGAAAAGCGGCAAGAGCAATCAAACACATGTTTGGTTATGGCTTATTTCCTTGGTCTTAAAAGCGAGTAACCTGAGTCTCTTCCCTCACAATAGCACCATGCTCGCCCAATCAGCGTCGATACTCTGAGGCCTTGTCTACACTACACGTTTATACCGAATTTAGCAGCGTTAAACCGATTTAACCCTGCACCAATCCACACAACGAAGCCCTTTATATCAATATAAAGGGCTCTTAAAACCGATTTCTGTACTCCTCCCCGACCAGGGGAGTAGCGCTCAAATCGGTATTGCCATGTCGGATTAGGGTTAGTGTGGCCACAATTCGATGGCCTCCGGGCGGTATCCCACAGTGCACCATTGTGACCGCTCTGGAAAGCCATCTGAAGTCGGATGCACTGGTCAGGTAGACAGGAAAAGCCCCGCGAACTTTTGAGTTTCATTTCCTGTTTGGCCAGCATGGAGAGCTCACCAGCACAGGTGACCACACAGAGCTTATCAGCACAGGTAACAATGCAGTCTCCGGAGAATCGAAAAAGAGCTCCAGTATGGACTGCACGGGAGGTACTGGATCTGATCTCTGTATGGGGAGAGTATTCCGTGCTAACAGAACTCCATTCCAAAAGACGAAATGAAAAAACATTTGAAAAAATGTCCAGTGCCATGATGCAGAGAGGCCACACCAGGGACTCAGTACAGTGCCGTGTGAAAGTTAAGGAGCTCAGACAAGCCTACCAGAAAACCAAAGAAGCAAACGGAAGGTCCGGGGCAGGGCCGAAAACATGCCGCTTCTACGCTGAGCTGCATGCAATTCTAGGGGGGTCCGCCACCACTACCCCATCCCTGTCCGTGGATTCCGAGGTGGGGGTGGTAATCTCAGCCATGCCTGAGGATTCTGCGGATGAGGAAGATGAGGAGGAGGAAGAGGACAAGCTTGCAGAGAGCACACAGCACCCGTTCTCCCCAACAGCCAGGAGCTTTTTCTCACCCTGATGGAATTACCCTCCCAGCCCTCCCAAGCCACTATCCCAGACAATGAAGCCATGGAAGAGACCTCTGGTGAATGTACCTTTGTAAATATAACACACGGTTTAAAAGCAAGCATTTTTTAATGATTAATTTGCCCTGAGGACTTGGGATGCATTCGTGGTCAGTACAGTTACTGGAAAAGTCTGTTTAACATGTCTGGGGATGGAGCAGAAATCCTCCAGGGACATCTCCATGAAACTCTCCTGGAGGTACTCCAAAAGCCTTTGCAGAAGGTTTCTGGGCAGGGCAGTCTTATTCTGTCCTCCATGGTAGGACACTTGACCACGCCATACATGTAGCAAGTAATCTGGTATCATTGCATGACAAAGCCTAGCTGCATATGGTCCCGGTGTTTGCTGGCATTCAAGCAACATTCATTCTTTATCTCGCTGTGTTATCCTCAGGAGAGTGATATCGTTCATGGTAACCTGGTTGAAATTCAGGAATTTAATTAAGGGGACAGAGATGGTTGGGCTGTTTGCCTATGGCTTAAAAGAAATCCTTCCCTGCATTTAGCCAAGCGGGGCGGGGTGGGGTGATTGGCGCTGAGCTTTTTCGCGTTTGGCTAGCTGGGATCTTCCCTGCTACCAGCCACGTGATGCGGGGGGGACGGTGGCTAGCAGCGATCTTCCATGATACCAGCAACGCGGTGGGGGGAGGGGTAAAGTGATCATCCTAGAGAATTGGATGGGGGCGGTTCTGGTGCTGCACGTTAACAGGAAAGAAGCAGCACTCAACGGGCTTTCCTTGCTATTTGGGAAAGGAGGGCGCTGGATATATGAAGGCTGCAGAAGCCGAAAGACAATGGCTTACCATGGCCACATGCAAGCCGAATTCTGCTGCCTGGACCTGCGTCTGTGATCTCTTACACCAAAGCCTCAGGCACTCAATATTAAGATGCAAAATGCGACCTTGTAGTGAGATCACATGTGCTATGTAAGGTGAATAGTGTTGTTCACCGTGAAAGAGTATAACCATTGTTCTGTAAAATGTATCTTTTTAAATACTTCTCTCCCTTTTTCCCCTCCCTCCTGCAGCTACAAATTTTTCAAATCTCCCTCCTCCATCCTGAAAGCTATCTCAGATAAGGCGGCGGAAAAAAAAGATGCAAGACAAAATGTTCTCGGAAATCATGGAAGTGACCTGCAATGAAAGAGCTCATCTGAATGAGCGGAAGGACATGGTATCAAAGTACAGGAAAGATGCCAGTGACCGTGAGGACAGGAGGGACCAATGTGAGGATAGGAGGGATGAACGTGAGGAGAGGGTAGACGCTCGAGATGAGAGGTGGCGGCAGGAAGATCTGAGGGCTTGGCTACACTGGAGAGTTGCAGCGCTGGTGGAGGCTTTACAGCGCTGCAACTTAGTAACTGTCCATACCTGCAAGGCACATCCAGCGCTGCAACTCCCTTGCTGCAGGGCTGGCTGTAGACCTGGTCTGCTTGGGGTATAACGAGTGCAGCGCTGTTATTGGCCTCCAGGGTATTAGGAGATATCCCAGAATGCTTTTAACTAAATGACTCTTTGTTTTCTTGTGATGCCTCTCTTTGTTTTGTTGTGAACTCGGGGCTCCGGGAGCTGCTTATCTAAAAAACAAACACAGCTCCTGTTTGCTGTGATCAATCTGTAACTGACTGTGAACAATCAATTAAGATAACCCGCTACCTTGCTGTGAATGAGGCAGGCAGGGGGATGAGTGTTTGCTTGAGGAGAGAAACAGGGTCGGGGGGGAGAAAGGGAGTCCGTCGGAGCAGCTGCTTATCTGGTCTGCAGGCTATTTGCAGTTAAAAGTGAATGAGGGGTTGAGGAAATGTTCAGATTTTTGCAAGGCAAGGGAGCTGACACACAGTGTCGGCTCCAAAAATCCACTCTCTCTCTCTTCCCAGTTCCCTGTCACACTCCACCCCATCCCCCTCTTTTGAAAAACACGTTGCTGCCACTTGAACGCTGGGATAGCTGCCCATAATGCACCACTCCCAACAGCGCTGCAAATGCTGCAAATGTGGCCACACTGCAGCGCTGGTAGCTGTGAGTGTGGCCACACACCAGCGCTTTCCCTACACAGCTGTACGAAGACAGCTTTAACTCCCAGCGCTGCACATCTGTAAGTGTAGCCATGCCCTGAGGTGTCGGGATGCAACTCTGGGGCTGCTGAGTGATCAAACGGACATGCTCCGGCATCTGGTGGAGGTTCAGGAACGGCAGCAGGATCACAGAGTGCCGCTGCAGCCCCTGTATAACTGCTCTCCCCCCCTCACCATGTTCCTTAGCCTCCTCACCCACCAGATGACTAAAAACGCGTGGGGGGAGGCTCCCACCCCAGTGGACAGCCCAACCAAAAGGCTGTCATTATTTTGAAAAAATTTTAGTGGCCTTTTCCTTCCCTCCTATCCTCCTCCCAAACCCCACCCGGGCTACCTTGTCAGTTCTTGCCCTCTTTTTATAATTAATTAATAAAGAATACATGATTTTTAAACGAGAGTGATTTTATTTCCTTAGGAAGCAAGCGGTAATCGAAGGGGGAGGGTGGGTGGCTTACAGGGAATGAGTCAGTCAAGGGGGAGAGGGGTTTCATCAAGGAGAAACAAACACAACAGTCACACCGTACCCTGGCCCATGATGAAACTGGTTTTCAAAGCTTCTCTGATGCACACCACTTCCTGGTGTGCTCTTCTAATCGCCCTGGTGTCTGGCTGCGCGTAATTTGCCCCAGCCTCCCATCCTGTCATAAAGGTCTCCCCCTTACTCTCACAGAGATTGTGGAGCACACAGCAAGCAGCAATAACAATGGGGACATTGGTTTGGCTGAGGTCTGAGCGAGTCAGTAATGTGCGCCAGCATCCCTTTAAACGTCCAAATGCACATTCTACCACCATTCTGCACTTGTTTAGCCTGTAGTTGAACAGCTCCTGACCACTGTCCAGGCTGCCTGTGTATGGCTTCATGAGCCATGGCATCTAGGGGTAGGCTGGGTCCCTCAGGATAACTACAGGCATTTCAACATCCCCAACTGTTAATTTGTGCTCTGGGAAGTAATTCCCTTGCTGCAGCCATTTAAACAGAGTAGTGTTCCTGGAGATGTGAGTGTCATGAACCCTTCCCGGCCATCCCACGTGGATGTTGGTGAAACATCCTTTGTGATCCACCAGTGCTTGCAGCACCATGGAAAAGAACCCCTTGCGGTTTATGTAGTGGGTGCCCTGGTGCTACGGTGCCAAGATAGGGATATGGGTTCCATCTATCACCCCACCACAGTTAGGGAATCCCATTGCAGCAAAGCCATCCACTATGACCTGTACATTTCCCAGAGTCACAACCTTTCGTAGCAGCAGCTTAATGATTGCTTTGGCTACTTACATCACAGCAGCCCCCTACAGTAGATTTGCCCACTCCAAATTGATTCCCGACTGACCGGTAGCTGTCCAGCGTTGCAAGCTTCCAGAGGGCTATCGCCACTCGCTTCTCAACTGTGAGGGCTGCTCTCATCTTGGTATTCTGGCGTTTCAGGGCAGGGGAAAGCAAGTCACAAAGTTCCATGAAAGTGCCCTTACGCATGCGAAAGTTTCGCAGCCACTGGGAATTGTCCCACACCTGCAACACTATGCGGTCCCACCAGTCTGTGCTTGTTTCCTGGGCCCAAAATTGGCATTCAATGGCTAGAACCTGCCCCATTACCAGCATGATCTCCAAAGCGCAGGGGCCCGCGGTTTGAGAGAATTCTGTGTCCATGTCCTCATCACTCTCATCGCCGCGCTGCCGTAGCCGGCTCCTCCTTGCCTGGTTTTGCAGGTCCTGGTACAGCATTGACTGCACGAGAATGCGCGAGGTGTTTACAACGTCCATGATTGCTGTCTTGAGCTGAGCAGGCCGTGCTATGGCATCTGCACAGTTCACCCACGGAAAAAGGTGCGAAATGGTTGTCTGCTTCTTGCACGGAGGGAGGGATGAGGTTGTACCCAGAACCACCCGCGACAATGTATTTTGCCCCATCAGGCACTGGGATCTCAACCCAGCATTCCAATGGGAGGGGGAGACTGCGGGAACTATGGGATAGCTATGGGATAGCTACCCACAGTGCAACGCTCCGATAATCGACACTAGCCTCAGTACATGGACGCACACCGCCGAATTAATGTGCTTAGTGTGTTCGCGTGCACTCGACTTTATACAATCTGTTTTAAAAAACAGTTTCTGTAAAATTGGAATAATCCCGTAGTGTAGACATACCCTGAGAATCAGAAAGCTGAGAGTTCTCACCGGATGTCCCAGGTCACCACCGGAGGGAGTCAGTTTTAGAGCACTATTCCAGCCACATGTATTTGAGAGGGTCTCCTACAATGAGAGTTGGAGTGCAAAGCCCACTGCCCATCACTCCACATGCACAGACAGGTCCTGGTGGTGAAAGGAGAGCAGGGGAAAAGGACAAAGATGCAAGAGAAGAAGAGAAAGGAGGAAGAGACAGTAAAGGGGAAAACAAAAAGGAGAAATCCCAATGTCCCCAGTAATTCTAAGGGACAAAGTCCTAGGTCAGAAATAAAATGCTGCCCCCATAATCTAGTGTTTTCCTTTTCTAAAAATCAACCGGCACCTGATGGATCAGACTGAACAAGTGCCAAACCTATCGGAGGCTCTTACCTTCTATACAGGGACATCTGTTTTCTAGCAAAATCAATATAAGAAAAGGAGAAAACTTCAAAGAGGGTCCTCCTTGCGCTCACGTACGTGAAAGTGAATTCTCTCTCAGTTCTCAAGGAGAGAACCTGAGAAGGAGACGTACTGAAGCAAAGCCACAGGGATCTCCAAGGTTGCCCCTGTCCTGCACCCCTGTCCTGCCTGGCTGATGTCAAGATCTCTCTGTGAGATCATCGCCTCTCCACCACCTTTGTCCAATAGGCTGGGGTCCTGCCAAAGGCCCTTGTGATGTCACTGCCACACCCACCCCTCCCCTGCAGTGTTGATGTCCTGCCACTGTCCAGAGACATTGGATGTTTGAGCTGCTTCCCCTGGATCACCCCACTCAATGACTCTTCATTGTGGAATGACACCGACTACACAGTAGAACACGAGATGCTCTTCCCCGGGCTACGCTCAGTTTTTCATAAATTAGCAGACTTTATGGACAGAAGAGACAATTAGAGCATGTAATCAGACACCCTGCATATCACATGCTTTCTCTATAGCATAGTAGCTAGTTTTTCACTAAACACGTTCCAGAAAGGCATCTAGTCTTCATTAGAAGACATCAAGAAATGGGCAATTCCCACCACTTCCCTTTCTAGTTTATTCCTTTGCTGAGTCATCCTCACTGTTGAATATTTCTGCCCTATTTCTAATATGAATTGTTTTCTTTTGAGTTTCCAGCCACTGGGTCTTGTTATGCTTTTCTCTGCTAGATTAATGAGCCCTTTAATACCTAATATATTCTCTCCATGAAGTCAGTTCAACACTTCAGTGACGTCACCTCCTGATCTTTTCGATAATCTAAACAAGCTGAGCTCTTTCAATAGCTCACTAGCAGGCATTTTTCTCCAGCCCTCAAAATGTTTCATTGCTTCTTGCTGCCCCATCGCCAATATTTCAAAATCTTTTTCGAAGGTGGATGCCAAAACTGGATGCAGTATTCCAGGATCAGTCTCACTGATGGTGTGTCACCTCCCTGTGCTACTCACTGCTCTCTTCCTACATCTAATGATGGCGTTAGCCCTGTTCACCACAGCATCACACTGGGTTCTCATGTTGAATGGCTTGCCCAGCATGGCCCCTAAATTCTCTTCACAGTTAGTGCTTTCCTGGATACACGTTCCCATGCTGTAGGTGTGGCCTGCATGATTTGCTGCTAGGTATAGGACCTTTCATTTGGTTCTTTTCAAATTTGTTTTTTTTGAATGGGTCCAGCTTATCAAGGGATCCGATTGCTCTGTGTCACTGCCCTGTCCTCAGCATTAATTACCACTCTGCTAGTATTTTATCACCCACCAACGTTAGCGGCAGTGATTTTATATTGCGTGGCAGTTCATTGATATTTATTTTCAAGAATTAGTCCATGAGAGCCTCTTCATATCCCGAGTGCCCAGAACCTGCTCTGCAGAGCCCAGCGAGAAAAGGCCGCCCAGCCCAGCTGTTCCATAGGGGCTAAGCACAGAACAAACTTAGGAGCTTGTGTTATCCATAGGTTCTGAACAACATGTGGGGGTCATCAGCTTACAAAGACACTCTAGACTGGTAGCGTAGACAGGCCCCAAATGTATCTAAGTTTCCCGCCTTACAAAATAGGAGAGAGAAAAAACATAACCTTGATTAGCTTCATGTTATAATTGTGGAAACTGAGGCACACAGAAGCAAAGACATTGGCTCATGGTCAAAACGCCAGGAATAGAAAATGGCAGATCTGCTGATAGTCAGTCCTGGGCCCTAGCCGTGTTGATCCTGGCCTCTCTGCTTCAGCTCCAGTAACAACCCGAGTAGAGGTTTTCTTCTTCTCCATGTTCTTTAACTTCACATCACTGCAGAAGAACGATTTTTTCTTACCGGCTGGCTCTAATGCATGTAGATGTCTTTCCAGAAGATGTGCTCTGGAGGAAGCACTCGGTGATGTTCTAGGGCTGCGCCGTCCCTCCCCTCTGCTCCTTCTACCAGCTCTGCAGATGCCCCTCCCACAACCCCCAGGGCATATGCCCAGGTGGCAGCAACCCCCCCACCTGCCACTACATCATCTCCTCCGACCACCACCTCTGCTACCATCTATAGCGGCCAGGGCCCCTTCCCCACCTTGACCAGGGAGCACGGCATCCGTTGCCTCCTGGTGCCCACCTCGCCCTAAGTGGAGACCTACGTGCGGGCATTGGCAAGGGTAGTGGGGCCCACTGCCATCGAGGCGGCCTCCAAAATGTACGGAAAGGTCGTCTTCTTCCTAGCATCGGAGGTTACCGCTCAGGAGGCAGTGGAGAAGGGCCTGGTGGTGGGGGCGTGTTCAGCCCCCTGGAGCCATTGGAAGACCTGGGTGTCCTGTTAGTCCTGACCTCTGTCCCTCCCTTCCTGCCCAATGCCGCCCTGTGCCTGCACTTTCAGCCCTGGGGTGACCAATCTCTGTTATCAGCCCTCTTCCATTTGGCTGCAAAGACCCCACCCTCCATCACGTCCTCTCGTTTCACCAGCAGAGGCAGCTTCAACTGCCGCCGGCGGCGTGTGATGGAGAGGCACTCGAGGGGTTCTTCCTCATCCCCTACCATGGAGCCCACTACCAGGTGCATTATTCCACAGGGGAGGCCCAGTGCTACCTCTGCCGGGAGATGGGACACGTCCGGAGGGACTGCCCCTTGGCCCAGTACGGAGGGTGTAAAGAAACCATGTTCCAGGGCAGTCAGAAGGGTCTAATGATTATTGCACTGGACTAAGAATCAGGAGACCTGGGTTCTATTTCTGCCTTGCTGGGTAGGTCAGAAATTCTTAGTGCACAGACTGTAGATTAAAATAGGGTTGACATCTTCAGGGACAAGAAACTGTCCAGAGCTGTGGCATTTGAGGCCCTTTCCATTATCCTGTGCTGGTTCCATCAGGCAGTTTGTGTTTCCACTGCTTGGTCTGAGTCTCTCTTAGATCTCCAAAGAGACCTTTGAGTGCTCTGGGTAACGTTCTCTGGTTTCACTGGAAAGACAGCAGAGAACCCAGGGAGTTACAGAACGTTATGGTCACCCTGCTGTCTCTGTCATATGCTTTGCAGGAGTTCATACAGGATCTCATGCCAGGCAAATGTCCTGCTTGGATTGGACTTTACTTTACAACCCCTGCCATGAAGTGGACCTGAGCGGATGGCTCCCCATTAAATCAAACACTTTGCATCTTTCCCCATGTTAAATACATCTGAAGTGTTTTTAAACATTAGCATCATTATCTGTATTTATTATTGCTGCACAACAAAGCGTCTAATCATCTCTAATACAGTGCAGCAACAACTTCTATTGTCTGCTGTGCTGGCACAGTGACAGCGTATTTATGCAAGTTTTCAGTTGCAGAAGTTTGGCCTGTATTTATTTATGTCTGAAAAACACCAAAATTTAGATTCTGACTGTGTGGAGACATCAACTTTTTTAGAAACCATGTTATAACGTTTACTTTGCTTACTATAGATGGGATTATAATAAAAATGTCATAGGAAAGATCCAAATGAGAACTCCAGCCTGTGTTCTTTCACACGGGTTGTTAAAACCTGGGAACTGCTGAAAGCAAATTTAATCGGACAATATCCAGTACCACAGAAGCGATACCAGTATGTACTGACAACAACAGATGATTTTTCAAAAGTGGTAGAAGAATTTCCACTTCAAACTCTGACAGCACATGAGGTGGAGAAGACAACATGTAAAATTATATATCCACATGGCTCTGCAGAGCAGACACTGGCAGATCTAGGTTCTGAATTGAATAAGGAGGTAACAGTTTACATTTTCACTATATGGTCAATTACACAATCATGGCTGTGTGACAGGGGCTGTTAGCAGCTAGAAACTGAGCCCTTTGGAAGCCGGCACCCTGGTCACTGAGAACACCCAGGGCACCGGGTGCAGTTAGAGTAGGAGGGACTGAGTAGTTTGGGTTTGGAAGGGCAGAGGGGATCACTTGCACCTGTAGGGAGCCTGATGAGATCAATAGCTCAGTGCTGAGAAGAAATCAGCAGCATAAAATTCTCAATTGGAGCAGGAAGGGGGCTCCTCGTAACTGCTGCTATGTTGTGATGCAGCATAAAAAGTCATAAAGACGCTTGGTGGAGGTTCCCTGGCAGACTGCCTGTTGCTTCATACACTCAGAGGTCTGCCAGCCAGGGGTTGCAGGAACTGATGGGGGAGCCCATTCAGAGTTAGAAATTTAAAAATGAACATTGCCTGCAATCTCTTCATGACACTTCATGCTGTAAATTGTGAGTGACAACACATTTTTGTGTCTTGTCAGATAGTAAAAACCATGTTGTATATTAACCTATTTGCCAACATATTTCCCCATGTAATAACACAATAAGATTGGATAAGGGAACACAGTAATTACACATAATTCAGTGAGAACTAGGGAAAGGAACACAGATATTTCTGAAGGAAATTTTAAGGAAAAATTATCTATTTTTAGATTAATATTTCCCTGTGTTAAAAATTAGGAAAAAGACAAAGCTTCAGGGGCCCATGCCACCTAGACACCAGTGGACTGGATAAAAAGCACAAATGACTCAATTAAAAGATAATTTTAGGGTATTTATTTTCAAATAATCAAGGTACGTTTAGGGCACTCTGCCATGGATGGCATATTATGAATAAATCTTCAAAACTGAATTATTACATTGAAAATGTTCATAACACATCAAGTTTAAAACAAAAAGGAGTCCTAGCAATGCCATGTGATGTGTCTCCCCTCAGACTCTGCTCAGCTAGATCTTCAATAAATTAGGTTCAATAGCTAATTTCAAGGAATTAGATCAATCAGTCACTATTTTTACAGAGCTTTAGAGAAAGTGGTGGACAGAACCCAGAGGAAGTGTGATGAATTTCCTGGAGAATCTTTATTTTCTTTGTACTCTAAACCTCACATGACAACAAAAATATCACTCTTTCCACTGATTTATGGCCGAAAAGGAAGGTTTGCCAAAAAGCTTCACCAAATTTCATGTTATGTGTCATTAAGTGCCGGCGTCTTTAATACAGTTAAGTTAATGTGTGATGATTGAGTAAAGGAACACAACTCCTTCTCTATTTCTTTATCAAACTACATTTGTTGTGCCCTTATAACCAAGAACATGAAGAGCCTGGCAGTACATTGAAATCAACAGTGCACAGTGACAGTACATTATCTGCAAATAATAGGTCTAAAAAAAAAATAAACTAAAAACTGGAGATTGTAGAAGAGATTTCTATCAATAGGAAGAGAGCATTTGAGGTCGGGGACCGTGTTTTGTTAATCGATGTAAGAAAAAGAAAGGAAGGGTCATATCTTGATTACCAATTAGATGTAGCTAGAAAGTTAAAAACCACATGAATTAATGCTGACAGAAGTTCAAAGATTATTATATGATCTTGTGTGAGTTAACTTAAATATATTGCTTAATTATTCCTATTATTTTTTCAACTATTAATTTTCAAAGGTGTAGTGCAGGAGGTGGGTGTATGTGTCCTGCCATCCAGAGAGAACCAGTCACGACAATGAAGAGTGGGGGAGAGAGAGAGAGAGAGAGAGAGCAGCTGCACATGTGTGTAGTTGTGATGTCTATAACACATGTACATTGTAACTGAACAACCCAGTCTGACAATTTAATGTTTATTTTGTTAAGATAAATATTTTGGACTTCTTGAAATTCCACAATTGAAATACAAATGACGTTATTTAGAGAAGTTAAACTTCACTATAGATTTAAGGGAAAGAAAAAAAATGTAAATAATTCCACTTCTACAAATATATTTATATGCTTGCTTTTGAGATACTGTTGAAATGTAAATTAAAATATTCTTGTATTTACACCTTGTTACAATAATATTTTCTAAATTAAAATAATATTTTTTCTTTCATATTTTACACTGCGATTTCACAGGAGTAGAAAATTCTGACAGGAGTGAATGACCCCAATCCCACCATCTGCTACCCCTGAGGCAGGGGACGGGAAAGGTGGGGGCTGGGGGTTCCCAGGTGTCCGGTTTTCGACTGGAACCTCCCATTGAAAAGGGAAACTGGCAGCGTCCAGTCAGCACAAAACGTCCAGTTGCTGCAGTAACTGGCCCCCACCACAGGGGCGGGAAGAGCAGCGGGGCTGGGAGGGGCCAGTCTGTGCCACGGGGTCACTGTCAGGGACAGAGATTCCCTCCGGCCTCAGCTGGGACCGGGCAGATTATCAGGGGAGCCGCGTTTGTACCCCCAATGTTGTTACAGGGACAGAAATAAGGGCGGAGCTCCCCGGAGAAGGTGCCAGTGAAAGTGAAGAGATGAGACCTGTCAGTCACATTGTAAAACGAGACCTCGCCCACCTCATAGTCCAGGAAAATCCCCACCCGGCTGGGCCTGACGCTTATGGGGAGGGGAGTCCAGGGGGAGGTGGAGACTGAGTATTTATCCCCATTCCTCAAACTCATGGCCCAGTAGCCCTGTTTGGTTGTTTGTGTGACCTGCCCCTTCCTGCTCACAGATTCCCTACAAACCCCCACGTCCCAGGCTGTCTTATCTCCCACCTCCACCTCCCAGTAACGCCTCCCGCCCCCGAAACCCTCAGCGCTCAGGACACAGGGACAAGGATCAAATCTCTCAGGGTTGTTGGGCAGATCCTGGCGTTTGTCTCCGAGTCTCACACGTTTCCGATCCTCAGACAGGACGAGGTTGGGATTTGCCGTGACTGGATCCAGAGTCACGTCCACTGGGGAGAGAGGCACAGAGTCAGGGCCGGGAGCAGGACCTCGTCACTGGGATCAAAGGGAAATTAACCTGCATCCCCATTAATCACTGGGGGGTGGGTTGTGGCCTGAGAGGAGTCAGGGCCCCTCTGCCTGTGAGGAGACAATGAGGGGAAAGGGCAGGAGGAGGGGGGAGGGATGAGAAGGTGTGGGGGGGGTGGGGGAGGGGAGGTGACAGACTGATGCTGGGAGAGGAAAGGGGAGGGGGAGGTTACAGGAGCAGAGGGCGTGGAGGAAGGGGCAGAGGGGTGGGGCAGGCACAAGGGTTATGGGGTGACAAGACAAGGAGCAGGCACCAGGAGTACAGAGTGCGGTTAGGGGAAGAGGAGGTTCCAGGTGGCTGCAGGGGGTGGGGGGAGGGGCACAAGGGCTATGGGGTGATAAGGGAAGGG
The DNA here is from genome assembly GCF_020497125.1 of Mauremys mutica. NCBI lineage: Eukaryota > Metazoa > Chordata > Testudines > Geoemydidae > Mauremys > Mauremys mutica. Next base: position 44,187,182 of record NC_059083.1, read on the forward strand.
AGGGGCACCAGGAGGACAGAGGGATGTGAAGGGAAGGGCAGGTTCCAGGGGCTGCAGGGGGAGAGGGGAGGGGTGGGCTCCATGGGAGAAGAAGGGGACGGACCCCAGGAGGCTGCAGGGGGCAAGGAAAGGGGCAGGCACCAGGGGGCAGAGGGGTGTGAGGGAATGGGGGGAGCTCCAATGGGGCAGGGCAAATCAATGGGAGGGTGAGCTGCCAGGGGGTGAGATGATGAGGAGTGGGGCAGGTGGAACCATGTGGGGGGAGCGAATGAACAGGCATTAGTGCAAAAGGGGCAGAATGGGGGGTGAGGGAGCAGGTGAGCAGAAGGGGGCAGAGAGAGGGGTGTGGAGAAGGGCAGGCCCTAGGGGGTCAGAGGCTGTGCAGGGAGATGTGGGCACCAGGGGGGCAGAGGGAAGATGAAGGGAGGGTGGGGCCCAGAGGTTAGAAGAGGGTGAGGGGAGGAGTGGGGCAGTGCTGAGGTGAGGGGAAGGGCTGAGACCAGGGGTCCCAAAGGGGGGCGAGGGAAGGAACTTGCACCAGGCAGGCAGAGGGGCGAGAGGAGAGCAGGGTCAGTGGGGCAGAGAGTGGGGAGGGGTATGGGCACCAGGAAGGAAGGGGACAAGGGGAGTGTCAGGTGTTGGGGGGCAGGGGGAGGGAAGGGGCAGGCAACAGAAGGGTGCAGGGGGGAGGGGAAGGGCAGGTGCCAGGGGATTGAGGGGTTGAGCAGAAGGGCAGGCACAGGGAGGGCAGAGGAGGGGAGGGAGAAGCACCAGGGGGCAGAGAGGGCTGAGAGGCAGGGCAGGTGGGTAGAGGGAGGTGTTAGGAGAGGGGATTGGGGAGAGGCAGGTGCCAGGGGGTCAGATTGGGGTTAGAGGAGGGGTGGGCACAGAGGGACAAGGGAAGGGGTGGGTCCCAGGGGTCAGAGAGGGTGGGGAGAGGGGCAGGTGCCAGGAGGGCTGAGGGGAGTAAGAAGGGTGAAAGTCAGGACAGCAGAAGAGGGTGAGGGATGGGGTGGGAGACATGGCACAGAGGAGGGAAAGGGGAGAGATGGATGCCAGGACATAGCGGGGGTGTGAAGTGATGGGAGGGCTCCAGGGTGCAGAGGATGTTTGGGGGAGAGGGGCAGATGCCAGGATGGCAGGGGGAGAAGGGATGGGCTGTTCCAGTGGGGCAGAGATGGGTGGAGGGCAGGGGCATGTGCCAGGGAGGCAAAGTGGGAGGAGAGGGGCAGGGGCCCAGGGGAGCAGAAAGGGAGTGAGAAGAGAGGGAGGGATGTTGGTGAGGGGTCAGAATAGACGCTGGGTCCCTCACAGGGGTGGGGGAAGGGTAAGGGAGGGGCAGGAGCCAGAGAAGGGGGAGAGAGAGGCAGGCCCCAGGGAATCTCTGTTGCTTTCAGGCCACGTGTGGTTGGTTTCTCTCAGAGCAGGTCAGTGCTGTCCCCACACACACTTGGGGTGCAGCCCTGTCCCAGGGGGAGCAGCTGGGACTCTCCATGCTGGCAGGCCCCACAGGCCCCACCTTCCAGCCAGGAAAACCTCACAGCCAGCACCTCCCCTCGCCAGGCCCAGCCCCACCCGCACGGGAGCAGTTGTCTGGATTGGGCTCACTGGGGGGGCATTACAGTGGAAGATTCAAGGGGGATATAAATGCGCACTAATGGGCTGTTGCTAATGAGGCCAGGGCAGTGGGGAGGGGAGGGGGCATTTCCCCACTTACTGCCCCCTCTATCTGGGAGAAGCTGCACTGGGGACCAGTCCCAGTTCACACCTGCACAGCACGTCTGCACTAGGGGTTTGCACCGGTGCAGCTACATCAGTGCAAGGAAACCCCGGCAGACATGGCAGAGACACTGCTGTGCCAGGGGCCGTAACCCCTCCCATCACCGGGGTTATGGATCAATAATTACAGGGTCACTGGAGCAGGGGAGCTGGACTCTAGGCTCCCAGGAGGGGGCCTAACTCACTGGGCTGCAGAGTCATTCTCACTCCCACGCTCTGGCCCAGTGCCCATGGCAGTGTTTAGACACAGGGGGACGTCATCAGACACCTGGAGCCTAGCGGTTCAAGCTCTCATGGCATCACACGGGGGGATTGAACCTGGGGCTCCCAGCTGAGGGCCCAGCCCCTGGGCTAAAGGCTACAAGGGAAGTGGCGGCACCTTTTTCTGTTCATTCAAACCCGACATGGATTCACGAATAGTTTCTATTGACCCAAAATATAATTTTGTAGCAAATAAACTATTTGTCCAAAACTTTTCACCCAGCTCCACTGCAAACCTGTCTGAGCAACTTAGGAGCCCCATTCCCAGTGACCTGCAATGAGAGACTGTCAACATCCCCAGAAACGCAGTTACAGGCAGGCCAGGCTCAGGACATCAGTGATGAAACACTCCAGAGCTGCTGTTTAATTTGCCCTTTGCAGACAAAAGCCCACTGGGCACCTGATCTCACCCCCACCAATCAGGCTGAAAATGGAGACTTGGCTCCAGCCTGAACTCTCTGCCCAGAGCGATTGCCCCATGGATGATGCTAGCAGCCCAGACCCTCTGCAGCTGCACCTGGGTATCTCCCAGAGTGGATAACAGTCACAGAGACCGTCTCAGAGCCCCAGGGGTTCAGGTGTCTCCATCTAACAACTGTGCCAGCCACCCCCCTCGCTCTCATTAACCAGCCCTGGGTCAGACACGTTGGGAACTTTCACACCCAGACTCTGGAGACACTTTGGGTCCTTCTACACAGCCTGCAGCAGCGATCTTGGAACGGGGTGGACAGATTCAGGCTTGCGGGGCTCCCTCTTTGGAATTAACAATAGCCGCACAGATTTTCAGGTTCTGGCTGGAGCTCAGGCTCTGAAGCCCAGGGAGGAGCCAGGTCTGCCCCTCACAGTGCAAGAGGGGACATTGTCTGTGTCCACATCCCCTTCACCCCCTTCCTGGGATGGGGAACAGCAGCCCCAGGGCCCCTCCCTTCACCCCCAGGGCAGGGGAGTGAGAGCCCTCAGCCTCCTGGGCAGTGGGGCCTCCCAGCACAGGTTCCTGGGTGAGCGTGAAAGTGTCTCCACACAGAGAGCTCTGTGCACCCGGCAAATACACAGATGTGCCTGTGGATCAGGATCCGGGATGGTGCTCTCCCCAGGAGTGATGGAAGCTCCCTCAAAGTACAGGGGTCACCCACTCATGCCAGCCCTTCTCCCTGAGCTCCTGTCCCCGCACCCCTGAACCCTCGCTCTCACACTGCCCCTCCTTCCTGAACCCCTGCCTTCACCCCAGCTCTTCCCCCCCAACACCCTGGTTGTTCCTCTCGGGCCCCTCCCCCATCCTCGCTCACTCGTACAGCTGATAAAAAGTGGGAGGGAACAGCCCTCCCATTGGTGAAAGTGATGGGGCCATGGCCCTCTGACCCCCCTCTTCCAGTGCCCCTTATCACCCCCCAGCCCCGGGAGAAGAGGAGCCTTGGGGTAGTGTCAGTGAGTTCAGTGCTGGGGGTACGAGTCGGGTTTAGACCCCGGCTGCTGGAGCTCTGTGTATCGAGGGTACGAGGACATCACAGCAGTCGTGTGAGCCCCTCACTGTCCTGTCAACATGGCTCAGCCCTGACATCTGCCGGAGCCTCTCCCTCAGGAGGAATCACCCCGGGGCCCATTCAGGCTTGGCCTCCCTGCAGAGGTGGCCGGTGAAGCTGCCGTTAAAGTGAGTTACGATGTGAGCTCCTGTCCGCTGGGAACCGGACTCTCAGCCTGGGCTGAGATTGGTGACTAGGGAGTGAAAGGCCCCAGCTGCAGGACTGGCTCCAGGGTTTTTGCTGCCACAAACCAAAAAAACAAAAAACAAGCCGCGATCCTGATCTATGGCACTTCCGCTGCGACTCTACCACCACCGCTTCTTCCGCATCAATTCGGCAGCAGGTCCTTCCCACCAAGAGGAAGTGAGGGACTCGCTGCCGAATTGCCGGACGTGCAGCCCCCTTCCATGCGTAGCTTGCTAAGCTGGTGCCTGGAGCAGGCCCTGCCCAGCTGCCCTCACTTCCGCCCTGAGCCAGCCCAGCACTCCCAGCCATTCAGTGCAATAACAGCGATGCTCAGGCTTGGTGACACTGCCAGTGTCCCCAGTGGGCAGGGCGAGGGCCTGTCCAAGGAGCAATGGGCACAATCTGCAGCAAGGGAGGTTGAGGCTGGAGAGGAGGAAACACTTGCTAATTCTCAGGGCCGTGAAGCTCTGGACCCGGCTCCAAGGGAGGTTGTGGGATCCCCGTCACTGGAGGTTTGTAAGAACAGGTTGGACAAATCCCTGCCAGGGATAGTCTAGTCCCTGACCTAGCGTGGGGGGCTGGACTAGGTGACCTCTCGAGGTCCCTTCCAGCCCTGCATTGCTCTGGTTCTAGGTTACAGCTGTTCCTGGGGCTGGGCCCAGGTGGCTCTAAGCCTGGTGAGTGGCACGTGACAGAGTTAACACTGTTAGTGACCATGGCAGCTGGCAGCTCGGTGTCCCTGCCAGGGGCCTGGGCTGGCATGTGGCTGCCTGTACCTGGCTCAGCAGGGTGTTACTGGGCCATGTGGACAGGACCTAGGGTTGGCACCTGTCCATAGGGTCGCCAGGCGTCTGTTTTTTTATTGGGACGCCTGGTTGAAAAGGGACCCTGGCGGCTCCGGTTGGCACCACCGACTGGGACATTAAAAGTCTGGTCAGTGGCGCAGCGGGGGCCCGGGGCTAAGGCAGGCTCCCTGCCTCCCTAGGTCCGGGCACCTCCTGGAAGCGTCCACCAATTTACTTCCCTGGAGTTTGAAACTTTTCTAGTAGAGAGGAACATTTTACAGAGAAGGTCACCCCTATATTACCCTCACGCCAATGGGGAAATCGAACAGTTTAACAGACGTTTGAACGAGAGTTTGCAAACGGCTGATCTGGAAGGGCAATTGTGGATACCCTTCACTACTGATTTCTTGCCAGCATTCCGGGCTACCCGACATGCCACAACGCAAAGATCACCTGCAGAGTTACTACATGGGAAACCGATGAATACTAAACTGAACATTGCTGGATTGTTAAAGGCACGACCTGAGGCCCCTACCGAGGATGATGTGAGAAAAAACAGTTGAATGGAACCAAGCAAAATATAAGACTTTCACAGACAAGCGGCAGGATGTTAAGGAACCAAAGTTTGAGTGTGGTTCCTTCATTAGAATACGAAAACCTGGAATTTTACGCAAAGGGGACCATAAATTCACAGCTCCTCTTAAAATCATAGAGAAGAAGGGACCGTACACCTATCGACTTTCTGATGGGCGGGTATGGAATGTTTATCTTGCACCTGCCTGTGCACCAAGAGGAGATTATGCCAACACCCAGTGTGCATTGGAGGACTTCACCATAGAACTAACACAACAAGACATTGCACTGGAACCGGGGCTTGAGAGACTGCCTATCAGACCCAGACGACCATCTGTCTGGACTAGAGACTATGTTATGTAATATCTACAGTGTTTTCAGTGTAATATTTCTGCCAACAGTATAGTGTCTTGTTTCCTATTTGTTCCTGTGGTTAGAACACCAATGTTTATTTTTATTGGGAGAGTTTCTTAAGAGAGGAGGGAATGTCGTGTTTAGATGTTTGTAATTATTAGAACTGGGAGCACTGGCTGTGGGGAGTCTGAAAGGACAGGAAACAGGAGGTGGGGGGAGGAGTTGAGGAGGCTGAGTGAGAGCTACCGAGGGTGCAGCAGCAGTTTGGTAAAGAGGTTTCCAGTTTAAAACTAAAGTCCTGTTGAAGTTTGTTAGTACCTTGCCTGGTCCTACAACACCGTGGTAAGTGCTGCCGGAACCCTGAACCCCCTCCCACACCCCCAACCCCCTGCCCCAGCCCTGAATCCCCTCCCGCACCCAAGCTCCCTCCTGGAGCCCACACTACTCATTCCCACCAACACCCCTGCCTCAACCCGGAGCCCCCTCCTTCACCCCAAACCCCTCATCCCTGGCCCCACCCCAGAGCCTGCACCCCCAGCTGGAGACCTAACCCCCCTCCCACACCCCAAATCCCTGCCCTGCCCCAGCCCAGTGAAAGTGACTGAGGGTGGGGGAGAGCAAGCGACAGAGGGAGTGGGGGGGATGGACTGGGCCTCAGAGAAGAGGAAGCGCAGGGGCAGGACCTCAGGGCAGGGGTGGGACAGGGGTGTTTGGTTTTGGGAGATTAGAAAGTTGGCAACCCGACCAGTCCAGGTTTTCTCAGGATTGTCCCTTTGTCTATGTCACTCTCCTGGTAAATCTGTGAGTCTGCCCAGGACATGACAAGTCCCAGGTGTGTCAGTGGCTGTAGCAGGGGAGTTGCGGGGTGGAGCAAAGGGACCTATGCAAAGGGACTTCTGGGTGCAGAGTGCCTGGGAGCTGCAGAGATGGGGCAGCTTGAAACACTGAGTGAGATCAGGAGCTCAGGGCCAGCAGGGGCCAGTCACCACCGTGCAGGTATCACCTGTGGGGGTCACCGCTGGGGGCAGCAGGGTAGATCTGGTGCCATGTCCCGCTGGGTGAGGTTGGTACTTGGGGCAGTCCAGGAGCAGGAGCCTCTGGGGGCTGGTGCCCTCTCCAGGGATTCGGATGGGGAGACAGTGCCCGGGTGAGGGGACAGGGGGTGTACATGAAGCAGGCAGGTTTCCTGTTTTGTTGCACCTCAGAGGTGGCGACCCTAACAGGACCCCCAGCGGTGTTTGTCTAACTGCCCTGGGTGCCCCCCTCCCTCCCAGCTCTGTGCAGTAGGAAACCCCGGAGTGCATGGCCCCTGGGCTCTCTGATCCCTGCTGGAGCTGTCCAGACTCTCCCAGCATGCACCAGGGCACACACACAGTCAGGCTGCAGGCTGGGTACAAACACACACACACCCCTCAGCCACGGCTGTGAGGCAGAAAAGCTGCCGCGTGGGCACAATTTGTTGCAACTGGGTCAGGGGAGCATCACAAGGTGGTTATAAAAACCTGTCTGCCCTGGCAGTGGGGACAGGGCCTTCCTCCCCCCAGATCCAGGGGGACACTGAACAGCTCCTGTCTGGGCCTGTTACGCTAGAAGGAAATTGTGGCTAAAGCCGGGTCTGAGCATAGAAACCCTGCTGCTGGGAAGAGAGAGCTGAGCAGTTCAGTTCAATTATGGCCAGATAAGAATGTCCATCCTGCAGAGCCCAGGTACCGCCCTGCAAAGGTGACACCAGGGGGCAGCATTTCATCACCAATCAGCCCTTTCCCAAGGGGGCAGGTCCCTGCTCTGCAATAAACCTGGGTTTTGTCTGCCCCTTTCCATCCACCCCAGTGACACTGCTGTTTCTAGCCCATTGAATGTCATAGGAAAATGCTCTGTGCAGGGAAAGGATCAGAGAGCTCCCGGGGGAGGTGGGTCTCACCATGGATAAAACACCATCGGTATGTACAGTACCTGAGTAGATCTGGGCGCGTCTCCACCCTGCAACCAAACACAGACAGAGGGGTGAGAACGCCCCTGAACACCGACACACTGAGCAGGAGACAATGTCACACAAGGTGATACTGGGGGGAATGGAACTTACTGAGCTCAGCCTGGAGTTTGTCTAAAAATAAAACCAAAAGAAATGAGTCAATACCACATAAAGTGACCAGATGTCCCGATTTTATAGGGACAGTCCTGATATTTGGGGCTTTGTCTTATATAGGTGCCTATTACCTCCCATCCCCTATCCCGATTTTTCACACTTGCTGTCTGGTCACCCTAATATCTCTTCTGCAAGATAATGTGAAGTGAGTCAAAAAGACCTTAAAGCAGGGAAGTTAAAATCCTTAGACTCAGCCTGGAGGCTACATCAGCAACCGGAGCGTGGCACCTCCTGAGCAGCAAAGGAATCAGCAAGGGGAGAAATATTGTAACCCCACCTGGCAAGGTGCAAGGGGTTGTTAGAGCCAAACAGGGATCCCTCAGCAAGAGGAAAATATTAACCCCGTGAAGCCTGCAGAAAGAGCATGCAGTACATAGGGTGAAGTGCATGATGGGAATTAGGAGGCTAAAATGGAATTAGGAGAGTGAACATCCAGAGAGATAAAACAAATACCAGGGAAATATTTCAGTCCATCAGTATCAGGAAGCCTGTGAGAGAATCGATGGGTCCCCTGGATCAGGAGGGGGGAAAGGGAGCAATTGAGGAGGGTAAGGACAATGCTGAGAGACTGACTGGTTTCTTTGCATCAGTTTCCACCACAGAGAATGTTGGGGAGAGACCTGCCCTGGAGCTGCTCTGTTCAGGAAATGAATATCAGGGATCAAGGTGCGAAGAGGAGGTATTGGAACAACTGATAAGTTAAAGAGCCAGCAGCCACCAAGAGCAGCGTAGATCCCTGCTAGGTGGCAAACGCCCAAGAGTTTTGAAATGACATCAGACGATATTGCTGAGCTGCTAATAATATGCATCTCTCATTAAAATCAGCTGCACTTCCAGAGATTCAGAGGGTTGGGAATGTTGTACCCAGCTTTAAAAATTTGTCCAGAGTAATTCTGAGAATTACAGTCCAGTGAGCCTTACCTCAGTGCCTGGTAAATTGGCTGAAACAAGAACTAAACCAGAATCATAAATCAGCTGTATGAGAATGATGGGAAAAAGTCCAACCAGCACAGCTGGAAAAGTAAACTGTGGGTATGTCTACACTTAAACCTCTACAGCAGTGCAGCTGCACCACTGCTGCTGGGGGGCTTCAGCATAGACCAGGAGTAGGCAACCTATGGCACACGTGCCAAATGCGGCACCCAAGATGATTTTCAGTGGCACTCTCACTGCCCGGGTCCTGGCCACCGGTCCGGGGGGCTCTGCATTTTAATTTAATTTTAAATGAAGATTCTTAAATATTTTAAAAACCTTATTTACTTTACATACAACAATAGTTTAGTTTCATATTATAGACTTATAGAAAGAGACCTTCTAAAAACATTAAAATGGCACATGAAACCTTAAATTAGAGTGAATAAATGAAGACTTGGCACAGCTCCTTCTGAAAGGTTGCCAACCCCTGGCATAGACACTACCTATGCTGAGGGGAGGGATTCTCCCATTGTCATAGGTAACCCACCTCCCCGCAACCCACCTTCCGTCGACCTAGCACTGTGTACACCAGGGGTTAGCTTGGTAAATATAAACTGCATCTCTCAGGGGTGTGGATTCACACTCCAGAAAAACGTAGCTATACCAGTATATAAATTCCTAGAGTAGACTAGGTTTGTTTGTCACTAATCGATTAAATGTCAGTGAGTTTGTCAGTCCAGTATGGTACAAAGGAGAACCCAATGACGTAACTGATGTGGCCTTTCAAAAAGTTTTTGAAAAAGTTCCTCACAAAAAGTTGTTAAGGAAACTAAGGCTGTCTACACTACCACTTATGGCTCCAAAACTTAAGTCACTCAGAAGTGTGAATATTCCCGCCCTGAGCGAAATAATTTACACCGGCATAAGCGTTAGTGTGCACAGCGCTATGTTGGTGGGAGAAACTCTCCTGCCCACATAGCTACCACCGCTGGACGTGAATCATTATGCCGATGGGAGAACTCTCTCCTATTGGCACAGAGTGGCTCCACTAGAGATCTTACAGTGGCCCAGCTGCATCGGTTCAGCTGTAGCGTTAGAAGCTCTGTAGTGCAGACATAGCCTAAGTCATCATGGGGTGAGGGGTAATGTATTGCACTGGATCAGAAACCAACTAAATGACAGAAAACATAGAACAGGAATAAATGGTCAATTTTCATCTGGAAAAAGGTTTGCAGTGGGGAGCCTCACAGTCAGGTATTAGGATGGGTCTTTAATCTATTTCAGCGGTTCTCAAGACCCCAAAGTGGGTTTTGACCCTATTTTAATGGGGTCGCCAGGGGTGGCTTAGTGTTGCTGGGGCCTGGGCCCGAAGCCCGAGTCCCACCACCTGGGGCTGAAGCTGAAGCCCGAGGGCTTCAGCCCTGGGCACTGGGGCTCAGATTACAGGCCCTGTCTGGGACGGATGCACTTGGGATTCAGCTTTGGCCCTGCCTTCCCACCCAGGGAGTGGGACTCGGGCAGGCTCAAGCTTCGGTCTCCTGTCCTGGGATCGTGTAGTAATTGTTGTTGTCAAAAGGGGGTCGCGGTGCAATGAAGTTTGAGAGCCCCTGGTCTATTTATCAGTGACTTGGAACAAAGGATAAGCCCTAAAGTGGCAAAATGTGCAGCTAACACACAATGATTTAGGTTACCAAAGACGTCTGAGTTATTTCAGAGGCACCAAGCTTGGATAACCTGATGACTGATGAAATTCAGTGTTGATGAATGGGAGGTAATGCACGTTACAAGGATAATCAGACCTGCGCATGCAGGTTACTGGCTTTAAAATACTCAGGAAAAAGACCTGGGCATCCCAGTGGACACCTCTGCTCAGTGTGATCTAAACTCTCAGGGTGAGATTCTGTGCTCAGAACCTACAGCCCAGGGGCATTTGAGGGCTCAGGCAGCTTTAAGTGCTGCCCCGTATCCTCTTGACCCTGGGTGCTCTGGATGCCGAAGCTGCCCCGGCTGTAACTCAGGGCTTGTCAGCAGGGCAAAGTAACACCAGTGTAAGCAGTCAGGATGAGCTCCACCCTGACATCTGGTGGTGAATTATGGGAGTGTGGAAAAGAATTTCAGGAGCTGATCTTGTTTGCATAGGCACACCCACCCTGCCTAGCATGAGCCCATGGCAGCCCTAAATGGTCACTTTGACAGCTGTGGGGTCCCCAATTTCTCTGTTATTGGGGAAGGAGGAATAAAGTGTTGTTATCCTGATTATGTGAATGAAGGACTATGAAACTGTTTCATGACAGAGGGTCTCACCATCAACTAAGTAGCACTTGCTAGACAAGGGACATGGGTTCCAAAACCAGTGAAGGGTGGGGGAGGGAATTGGTATGTGTTTTGGTAGGATTGGGAACATTAATTGTGTTTCCTCTCTCCACTGCTGAATAGCAGAGCTAATTTTGATCCTGTTAAGAGTTTAGCTAGAGGCTGCTAAGCTGGATTTGCTTTGGCTCATGGTGTACCAGCACTAGGACTCCCCTATTACAAGGATGGTTGGAGTGGTCTGTGGAACAGTGAGCAGAGTGTTTGTGGGACAGTTGGTATGGCACATGGAACAGTGAGTGAAGTGGTTTGCAGGGACAGCTGAAGCAACTCATGGGTCAGCTGGAGGAACAGAGTGACTGGTGGAGTGGAGCCATTTGTGGTGAAGGCTGCAGCAGAACTCTGCGGAGAAGTAGGACAGTCAGCCTCAAACCATGTAAGGTGCCCCTTAATACCCTGTGTGCTGCCCCTCCCCCCATTTCCACCCAGGCTTGGAGGGTAAAACTCTGTAGATAAACTTTTGAACTCTGGGGCGGCACTGACCAGGGACAGAGATTTTTGGGTTGTTGGACTTTGGGGTGATTGGACTTAAGATCCTAAGTGGAAAAAGACATTGCCAAAACTTACTTGGTGGGTCTTTTGCTCATGGTTTATGTTATGAATCCTGTTTGTGGTGTTTCCCTAACATGATGCTGTATTGTTTCCCTCCTTTATTAAAAGGATTTTGCTACACTCAGACTCCGTGCTTGCAAGAGGGGAAGTATTGCCTCTTAAATGTGCCCGGGGAGGATGGTATGTAATTGTCCCAGGTCACTGGGTGGGGGCTCGAGCCGGTTTCATATTGCGTTATTGAAACAGAACCCCTGGATATGAACCCGGCCCTTGTTGCTTCCAACTCAGAGGGGCAGAAGGGTTATACCAGTATAAAATAAGTTCAGCATTTAAACACTCATGTTATACCAGCGTAATGCTCCATATGATACACTTATTCAATAATAAGAATGAGTTTTTCTGGCTTAGCTTGTGCCTTTAGTTACAGCAGCCTTTCCCTGGGCGCATATGGACAGCAACACAGCCCAGAATCTCTGCAGCACCGTGCGCTGTGGCCCTGCCCCAACACCCCCCTCTTGGTCCCAGGCCCATCTTCCCTACACCCCTACAGCAGGGCTTGTGAGTGGGTCCTCAGAGGGCAGCCTGCAGCTGTTCTCTGCACTGCCTGGTGCCTTCCCCGCTGTGGAAGCCGGTGCGGTCCAGCACGGCGTACTGGTTCAAGCCGCTACGCTGGACCAGACCAGACCAGACCAGACCGGCTTGCTTTCACCTCTGGTCTCCAGCAATGAGCCTGTCCCATGCGGGCTGCTAGACAGAGCTGCTCAGCCCCTTCCCCTTCACAGCTCATCTGTGTCAGTGTGACAGAGAGAGAGAGAAAAGGGTGAGAGGTTGGATTTCATTCCATCACGTGTAGGGTGAGGTTCCTATTACTGTTTAACACAGCTCCGCTGTAGTTATGAGATGGAGAAACAAAGAGCCGGACAAATGGGTCACACAGATAGGTCTGTCTGTGTAGACCTCTGCCCTCTGCGTCCCTGCTGCCTGGGGCTGAACTGCAGCGATGGGTGGTTCAACCTGTCCCCACAGGCTGTGGCCTCTATGGGTCATAGCAGCCGACCCTGCTGCTTGAGTCCTAGACCCACTCACATCAGATATGGCTGTTGTGGGAAGGAAGGTCTCTGTTTATTGAGTTCCCTGTCTGGTGCCCTCTGTGCCCATCCCTTGAATGCCCCAGCTCCCGACTGTGGGGATGCGGGAGGGAAGAGAGCGATGGGAATGGGACTTCGACCTGTGCTGGATAAGGAACAGGGTCTTGCTGGCTCCATCCTAGGCCAGATCCTGATCTTGTGGATGGTGTCTGCCCCTTGGTCCTAGGGATAACAGGGAAGAGCTCCCCCTAGGAGCTTGGTAGACAGTGGGTGTCCCAGCAAAGAATGGGTTGGAGGTGCCCTTCAGTGTAGGAGGGGGCTCTTTATTCATTTATTTATAAATGGACACAAATCTGACATCAGGAATTATAACATTAAAAAACCAATAGGAGAACACTTCAATCTCCCTGGTCACTCAATAACAGACCTCAAAGTGGCAATTCTACAACAAAAAAACTTCAGAAACAGACTCCAACGAGAATCTGCAGAACTGGAATTAATTTGCAAACTGGACACCATCAGATTAGGCCTGAATAAAGACCGAGAGTGAATGGGTCATTACAAAACCTAATTTCCCCCTACCGTTACTCACACCTTCTTGTCAACCATTTGCAATGGGCCAATCTCATTACCCCTATAAAAGTGGTTTTTCCTCCCTTGGTATCCTGCTGTTAATTGAATTGTCTCGTTAGACTAACCTCCCACTTGGTAAGGCAACTCCCATCTTTTCATGTGCTGTGTATTTATACCTGCTCCTGTATTTTCACTCCATGCATCTGATGAAGTGGGTTTTAGCCCACGAAAGCTTATGCCCAAATAAATTTGTTAGTCTCTAAGGTGCCGCAAGGACTCCTTTTTTTTTTTTTTAAATCTCTGTTACTCTCTCTCTCGCTCTCTCTCTCTCACCAAGTTCCCACCTCTTGTTACTTCACCTTTTGCTCTGTGCTGCCTCCAGAAGCAGTAACTGGCCAGGGGAATGAGAACAGCCAGGAGAGCCAGGATCACCCCAAGAGCCACCATCCAGGGACTGACTCGTGGGAAAAACAGCTCTGCAAGAGAAAGTGCCATTGACTTAGGAGCAAACACACGCAGAATGAAGGCAGGACATTGACAAAGGTGACACTGTGACTAGTTAAAAGAATCTCACAGGGAAATACACAGGGAGATGTGGCTGCTTTGTGCTTTATTATTAAACCAGTGAGAGCCCAAGTTAGCTTGGTTACTGAACATGGTTAATTAATGGGAGGGGGCATGCTGGGGGTAGGGTGCAGCTCCATTATGCCACTCTATCCCCACTGACATACGTTCAGGCATTCCCTACGTTGCTCTAAGTGATCCCCAAGCTGCAGCCAGTGCAGAGTAGCCCTTAGAATCAGAGAGTTGTGACCAGCTTCCTGACACCCCCAACTCTCCTCAGCCACATGAAAGAATCTGGCCCAAAATATGTTAATGCAGGATCTTAATAAAAACAAAAATTGAGCCTGGAGATTCAGAGTCATAATTCCTCCAGATTCCTCTTCCCTGGGCTTGGAGCAATGGCTGTCTAGAGGGTCCTTGCTAAGTGATTAGTGTGATGTAATTTTTACCCAGTTTTCAATCAGGGGTGGCTGTAGCAATTTGGCCGCCCCAAGCACTCATGCGTGCGGGAAGTGCACCGGAGCCCCGGGAGCAGCGGACCTCCCGCAGGCATGACTGCGGAGGATCCGCTGGTCCCACGGCTCCAGTGGACCTCCCGCACCTGCGGAGGGTTCGCTGGTCCGGCGGCTCTGGTGGAGCTTCCGCAGTCATGCCTGCGGGAGGTCTACCCGAGCCGCGGGAGTAACTAACCGACCACAGTCATGCCTGCGGGAGGTCCACTGGAGCCGCGGGACGAGCGCACCCTCCGCAGGCATGACTGCGGCAGGTCCGCCGGACCCGCCTGCCGCCCTTCCGGGAAAATGCCGCCCCACGCGCGCACTTGGCGTGCTGGGGTCTGGAGCCGGCCCTGTTTTCAATACAAGCTGACACTTGAAATCCTGAAGGGATTCCTGGTCCTGCTTGCAGGCTAAGGGGCTCTGTAGGGATTGTACATCTGGGTCCTCTGCAGTCAGTCTGCAAAGAGCCTGCCTAGAGCAGGGTGGGTTTGGTTCTGCCTCTCTGCCTTAGGGAGCAGCCTGCTTTGTCTCTCTCTGTATTTGGCTGTGATGTGTTAGAGTTCTGGGTTCTTAGAAATTAAGCAGTGTGACATTGCAGCCTTTCAGGAACAGAATTTATGTTTTGTTTCTAACTCTCCATGTGTGCTGTGAACAGTCAGGTAATACTGGGCATATCATAGACTAACCAGAAGTGCAGCACTATGAGACCTCAAACAAATAATGCTTTACAAATACAACATTCTTACTCTTACAGTGATGAAATATTCATTCGATAGTAACCAAGTTATTTGGTAGATAACACATAAAATCAGGACCTTTTTTTCTAAAAATTAAGGTGCTCTTAGCTAAGATTTTGTTTCTGCATATTTGGGGCCTGAACTTTTATTGCTGGTATTTTCAGGTGTAATCTAAGTAGCAACGCTCAGGCCATATTCAGGGCTATCTTGTGCTAGTCAGGAAAAATGATTTTATGATTTTCATAAATATTTAGCACCCACAACTCTCACTGAGAACAAAGGAGAATTCCCTCTGCCACCCCCACAGAGAATTGTGATGTTCACAGTGCGCGCGCCCATACACTCACACACACACACACACACAGAATGCGATACAAGCATAAATACTCCTGCTGGAAGGCTGCAGTGTATCATGACTTTATTTCTTAGAATCCAGAATCTGAATGCACAAGAACCCCAGAACAGAGAGGGAGGCGTCTCCCTAAGGCAGCAGGCACAACTCACCCACCTTGCTCTATGGTGGTTCGTCTATAGGCACAGTTAGTGCGTGGCAGGCTGGGGTGTAAATCCACTGTGCACTGGCCTGCTGAGCTCTAACTGGCTGTGTGCACCCTGCTGCACTGCACTAAAAGTTCCCTGGTGCACTTTGATCTGTTCCTGTTTTAAAATGCGGTAGATCACAGCACAGCATGGAATTTTTAGTGCATGTAGCAGGGTCCAGCCCAAGCTCAGACATCTATTCCACAATTTAACAGGCCCCTAGCCTGAGCCAGCTGGCCTGGGTCACCAGCGGGTTTTGACTTGCAGTGGAGACATATCCAGAGAGAATTGAGGTTATTCAGGACTTTCCAAGACGTGCTCAGCACACTGAAGGTTCAGGCCAATAAACAGGAGACACAGTGATAAATACTCTCTGCCCATGTCTGGAATGTCTCAGTCTATCCATGTGCGGCACAGACGGGCACTGACCTGCTATGGAAATCGCTGACTCTCTCTCCTGGTTGAGTCGGGGGGTTCTGACACAGCAGGACACTTTCTGGTTGGACTCTTCAGTTATAACAGTGGCAATCTCTGTTTGAAACAGGCCATTGGCCTCTGGGGATATTTTTTCAGAGGCTGATGGTAAGAGCTGCCCCTGGAGATCTCTCCACTGAGCCTTGGGCTCTGGGTACCATCCGGCTGATCGACACACCACCCGGATCCCTCCGTCCTGATGTCCCTCCACAGAGATTACAGGAGCAGAGCCCAAACCTACAGAAGAAATAAATGAACTTGTGATAATCCTACAGTGCCCAGTAATGAGCCAAACATTTTATTACACAGTTATCAAAAGCCATTTCCTGTTAAACTGAGAATTGAGTGTGAGTCCACAAGTGCAGCTGGTCAGTTAATCTGGTCAGATTCCAATTTGATAGAATTAATCTTAATGTCAGGGCTGTTCTGTGCACAAACTTGCTCCAGTTTTGTTAAAGTTTGTTTTTTAAACCAGTGCAAACCCCTGGTGGACACTCTTAAATCAAGAAGGGATCGACTAAAGCTACATTAATATAAGCCATTTCCAAACCATTCAAGAGTGCCCATATAGGGTTTTGCACTACTTCATTGTAACCAGTTCATGTGTATGTATAGACCAGAGGAGGGAAAACTGGGGCCCCCGGGACCAGGGCCGGCTCCAGACCCCAGCGCGCCAAGCGTGCGCTTGGGGCGGCATTTTGCCGGGAGGGCGGCAGGCGGCTCCGGCGGACCTTCTGCAGTCATGACTGCGGAGGGTCCGTTGGTCCTGCGGCTCCGGTGGACCTCCCGCAGCCATGACTGCGGATGCTCCACCGGAGCCGCGGGACCAGCGGACCCTTCGCGGGCACGTCTGCAAGAGGTCCCGCAGAGCTGCGGGACCGGCAACCGCCAGTGTGCCCCCCACGGCGTGCCGCCATGCTTGGGGCGGCCAAATTCCTAGAGCCGCCCCTGCCCGGGACCCTCCTGCCCGGCAGGCTCGCCACCAGCCCTTCCCCTGCTGTTCCCCCTTCCCCACAGCCTCAGCTCACTGCACCACTGGTGCAATGCTCTGGGCGGTGGGGCTGTGAGCTCCTGGGGCAGCGCGCTCCTGGGGCGGCACACTCCTGGGGCAGCGCCGCTGCAGAGCCTGGTCTGACCCGGTGCTCTGTGCTGCGCGGTGCATGGCTGGCTCCAGCTGGGCGGCGCGGCTGCCTGTCCTGGTGCAGCCATGCTGCCAGCCACCGGTGCTCCAGGCAGCGCGATAAGGGGGAAAGAAGCGAGGGAGGAGGGTTGGATAGAGGGCAGGGGAGTTTGGGGGTGGTCAGGGGCCAGAGCAGTAAGAGGGCAGGGAACAGAGGGGTTGGATGGGGCAGAGATCCCAGGGGGGCAGTCAGGAAGGTGGGGGTGGATTGGACGGCGGGGAGCACTTAGGGGCAGGAGGTCTAGGGGCAGTCAAGGGACTGAGTTGGGGTGTGGATAGGGCAGGGGTTCCAGGGGGGCCATCAGGGAACAGGGGAATTTGGATTGGGCAGGAGTCCCGGGGAGGCAGTCAGGGGGCAAGAAGCAGGGGGGGGTAAGAATGGTGGCGGGGCACAACCTCCCCTAACAAGCCTTCCATTCAATTTTTGAGACCCGATGCAGTCCTCAGGCCAAAAAGTTTGCCCGTCCCTGGTATAGACAAAAGTTAAATTAATTCACTACCAAAAAACTTTGTTACTGGGGAGTTCAGGTTGCCTCGGCTGTGCCTTGTACCCTTCCAGAGCACAGAAGTTGGCAGCAGAAATCTGGACTTCACTGAGAGACAGGAAACACACCCACACTCACACCCACAAAATACAGACATTAGATAACAAAAAAAAAATGCAGGGTTAAGGTATTGCCTTCTGTACCAGGCCACACTTTTACTGATGAGCTAAACTGAAATAAAATGAACTTAATCTGAATTATCTTAATCCGGCTGGTGGGAGCAGCGACCCATCTTGCTGATACTTTTGAGTTCATGAATATCACTTGTGCTGTTTTCTCAGATTAATGCTAGGTTACTTTTATTAAAGAAACTATTTCTATCTCAGACTCTGTGCTTGCGAGAGGGGAAGAATTGCCCCTTAGAAGTGCCCAGAGGGTAGAGTGAAATTTTCCCACCTTACTGGGTGGAGGCTCAAGCCGGTTTTGTTTATATTGTTGAACAGGGAACCCCCTAGATATTGAACCCAGCCCTTCTTGCTGCCCACTCCAGCTGGCAGAAGGGTTACTTTATAATAGTGCTTTTTGATTGTCAGCGTAACTTTTATCAACAAAAGTTGGCAGCGTAGACAAGGCCTATTTTGAGGTGCGTGGATTTTTTGTTTTGATTTTCATTTTCTCTTTTGAGCTGTAATCTGTATCCAGGAGATAATTCACAAGGTGCTGAAACTATATTTGAAAAGAAAATAAATTACACCTGCAAACACTCACTGGGAGGGGTGATGGGGATGGAGGAGGAGATGAGAACAGGGGTCGGGTCTGCAGCAAGGCATGTGGGTATTATGGAGAGGGGGATAAATGGGAATGGGTGGTAGGGGAGGAAAAAAGGGTTGGAGCCTCCTCAGGTAAGGGGAAGGAGTGGGATGGGAGGGATTTGATATTGTGAGGGATGACAGTAAAAGTTGTGGGTTTAGGGGCAGAGAGTCCTGTCAGCCCCAAATTCTCCCCTTTCCTGATCTGGGGGAGCTCTACCCTTTTGCAGGGCTCTGAATTCCTTTTTCTTCCCACTGTATGTCCTGGGATCTGGGAGACCCTGTCACTCTTGGGGTGTCTAACCCCCTCATGTAATCTGTGATCAAGGGGGAGTGGGGTGGGGTCTGAATGTGGTGAAAATGTAAACGCCTGAAACACAGGAAATGAATAGTTAAAATACACATCGCCCCTGTGCGGGGTTGCCAGAGTGTGTGGGGGAGGGGGAGTTGGACTGGGTGGGCCTGCAACATGGCTGGGGTCCTGGGGAAGTCTGGCTGGACCAGGGGCAGGGGGCCCAGCTAGGTCTGGTAGTTGGGGTGAGGAGCCCAGCTCAGGCTACATAACCGAGGGAGTGTGGGGCTCACCAGTCAGCTGCTGCCGGTGATGTGGGCACCCAGAAACGCAGGGCAGAGGGGAGCTACATGTTGTGGGGGATGGTGGAGAAGGAGACAGACACACGAGTCTCCTCTCAAACGCTTAAAGTAGCCTCTGGGTAATAAAACTGTCCAGGTGTTGGGGCAGGGACCTGGGATGAGATTTCTCTCACCAGCCCTGTTACCAGCTACCCACTGCAAACACTGCAAAGCAGGACCATTATCCCCACTGCGCTATCACAGAACATACCGGGGGACGGGCAGTGAGCAATCACGGAGCAACTGAGTGGCCTAACAGAGAGTTCTCAGGACTGAGACTATTCCTCGCTCTGCCACTGACCTGCTGGGTGACCTTGGGCAACTCACTTCTCTTCTCTATGCCTAGTTTCCCATCTGTAAAATGGGGATAATGATGTGAGGCTCTTTCAGGTCTACTAATGGAAAAGCACCATACTATGCTTTTGGTTATTACCTAGGCACAGTTGTGTAGCAACTGCAAACCTAGGTGAGAACTACAATCACCTACATGGCCACTAACTCCCTTTCTGTTAAAAACAAAAAACACCCAGAAAAATCACTGACAAAACCCTCATTAGCACAGAGTTCAGGCTGCCTGGTGATATTATCTCCTGCCCTTCCATGGCACAGTGACAGCTCTGAGACCCTGTTCCCACTACTCTCTCCACTGGTCAGTACAGCTACACTGAACACAGGGAATGCAGCTGCACTGCAGGCAGATACATGCTGCAATTCAAATCTGTGGAACACAACACAAACAATGGTACCTTCCCGTAATCCTTCCTCATGTCCATTCACTGACAAAAAACTTAGTTGCCTCCAGGCAACCTTAACTCTGTATTATCTCCTACCCTTCCAGAATGCCTTTTTCAGCAAAACTCAGACCTCTAAAACCAGGAAATCCACTGTGAAGGTAAAAACCCAAACAACCTTAACTCTGCCCTTTTGGAGATGGTAATAACCACTGGGAATTGGCTGCATGCACTAAAGCTGCGTGCACTGTGCTTGGTGTAGCTGTAATGACTAGTGGAGGGGATTATTTGGAGTCTACTGGCAGAGCTATCACTGTGATATGCGGAGAGGTGCAGGTGTACCTTGAGGGATCGATCATGCCTCATTTCAGTGCTGAGTTGTGCAGGTTGTGTCAGTAGCAGGGCACAGACTCCTTGCCATGGGGATTGTCAGCAGTCTGGTGTCACATATGCCAGTGATCACCAGGGCTTGGTGAGGGGTAAGTGAAGGCAACGTCCCACAGGGAATCCTCAGGGCAAGGGAGACGAGGCGATAACATTTTGCAAGTCAGGGGCATAGGCGGCAGGTTTGTATAATTTTTGGTAGTGCCCAAAATGGTGGCGCCCCCCCCAGCTCTCGCCCTGTAAGCCTATATAAAATGAAGCTACAACGCGTCGGCACCACAAGATTACAAGCATCAATTAAAAGTGGAAAGTCAGAAGCAGCACTTGCCTGCTTCAATATACGGTATTATATTTTGTTGCACTTGTTGTGACAAAGTGGGAATGTTCTTAATGTTTTCTCTGAATACCGTGTGGGTGCCTCAGTTTCCCTTGCAAGGTGCCAACTGAAGGTGTTGGGGACAAAGAGATCAGGTGGCCTCCTTGTCCGGAAGAGACACAAAGGCTAGAGGAGGGAGTGTCAGTTTGGAGCTGGCTGGGGAAATGGGGAGAGGCCCAGAACTTGGGGTCTAGGCTCCCCACCCTCCAAGATGGACCTGACTGAGGGGTCCTGTTCTCTGTACCTACAAGCTTTATTTTAGACTGTGATCCTGTCGTCTAATAAACCACCTGTTTTTACCGGCTGGCTGAGAGTCATGTCTGACTGCAGAGTTGGGGTGCAGGGACCTCTGGTTGCCCCAGGACCTGCCTGGGCAGACTCGCTGCGGAAAGCGCATGGTGTGGAAGGGCTGAATGCTCCGAGGTCAGACCCAGGAAGGTGGAAGCTTCTTGCCCTGGAGACAGTCTGCTCAGAGAGAGGAAGCTCCCCCAGAGTCCTGACCAGCTTTGAAGGAGTGGTTCCAGAGCATCCCAGCATCCCCTTCCATCCCATGTGCTTCCCGGAAGTCTGCACAGGCACTGACACCCCCTCCTCTGGCCTTTGTCTCTTTTCCAGGCATTAGGAGGCCATCTGATCTCTTTGTTCTCCAACACCTTCAGTTGGCAGCTTGCAGGAGTGCGGCCCAGGCCATCAGTTGCCCGGAGACAGGGTTGCAGCCATTCTCTGTGCAGACGGCATCACACTGGCCCTCTAGGGCTCTACAACAATCACACCCCCTCATCCCACCATCTAGATCCTTGAGAAATGCATAGGGGAAACTGAGGCACCCACACAATATTCAGAGAAAACATTAAGAACATTCCCACTTTGTAACACCTGTATACGACTAGTTATATACTTTAAAGGGGTGTAAAATAATCAAGTATTGTGCTAAACACAATGATACTCCAAACTGACCACCAAATTTAAGTTGCACGTTTTCCCCCTCAGGTGAGGGCTCTGGGGTGGGGCTGGGGATGAGGGGTTCACAGTGCAGGAGGGTGCTCAGGGTTGGGGTGCTGGGGGCGCAGGCTCTGGGGTGGGGCAGGGCTGGGGATAAGGAACTTGGGATGCAGACAGGCTGCCCCAGGGCTAGGGCCAGAGAGGACTCCCCCCCACACCCCATTACCGGCTGCAGCAAGCTCCAGGGGAGGGACCCCTCCTCTCCCCTCCGCAGCACATTCACTCTGCACCACAGTCACTGCACATGCTCCTAGGGACTCTCTCAGGTCCAGAAAGCCCACTCGCCTCCCCTGTGGTGGGTACCGGGTGTCACGGAGTCCCTGGGCGCTGCTCTGGAACTGCTCCTCACAAAGCCAGTCAGGACTTTGCGGAGCCTCCTCTCCCTCGGAGCAGACTTTTTCAGGGCAAGAAGCTCACACGTCTTCACCTCCTGGGTATCTCCTTGGAGCATTCAGCATCCTCTGCCCCTCCGTGCACTTCCCACAGCGAGCCCGCCCCGGCAGGGTCCTGGGGAAGCCACAGGGTCCTGCACCCCCACTTTGCAGTCAGACGTGACTCTCAGCCAGCCAGTAACACAGAGGTTTATTTGATGACAGGAACAGGGTCTAAAACAGAGCTTGTAGGTACAGTGAACCGGACCCCTCGGCCGGGTCCATTCTGGGGGCAGTGAGCCAGACCCCCCCTGTCTGCACTTCACTCCCCGTCCACAGCCAGCTCCAGACTCCCAAACCCCCTCCAGCCCCTCCTCCTCTGCTCAGTTCCTTTCCCGGGCCAGGAGGTCACCTGATCTCTTTGTCTCCAACACCTTCAGCTGGCACCTTTGCAGAGAAGGGGCCTAGGCCATCAGTTGCTAGGAGACAGAGTGCCAGGCATTTAGGTGCACTGGCCCTTTGCTCTGTAGCAATCACACACCCTTATTCCACCACCTAGATACTTAAGAACTGCACAGGGGACACTGAGGCACCAACACAGTATTGAGAGAAAACATTAAGAACATTCCCAGTTCGTCACACCGGGGCGGGGGGTTGCCATCATGTGTGGCCTCCCCACCCCTGCTGCTGCCCCTGGGTGCCGGGGGGGGGGGAGCGGGGGAGAGAGCTCCCAAGCACCTGTGTGCCTCCTTTCTCCTCCTCTCTCCCTCTTCCCCTCCCCCGGTGCTCCAAGAGGCTGCCCCCCGCTGATCTCTATAGCCTTAGGCAGAAGCAGCACAAACAAAGGAGAGAGGCACTGGCTGTTTTCTTTCAGGCAGGGAAGCTCCGAGGCGGGGGCAGGGGAGAAACCCAGCTCCAAATATTGGTGGAGCAGAGCCCTCTGCCTTGAATATTCCTGGTGCTTAAGCACCTGGAGCCTATATAAGCTGCCACCCCTGGTGCAGCAGGCTCAGTGTTTGAATGGAGACCAGGAGTTCACTATATCTGACCTAAACCTCATGTCATGGTTACAGAACTAGCTGCATCTCTGTCCCCTTGCTGGTCTCTCTGACAGCACCTTCAGGGGTCAGGTCTCCTGCCTCTATGTGTGCTGGGGGCGGGGAATTTCTCAATTCTCCCACTCTTAGACCAGGGTCTGGGCTACAGGGCCCTGTGTATCAATCACTGTTACCCTGAAGGGGCCAGACACGAGCCGAGATCAATTCCAGCTGGTGGCATCAGTTTGGGGAGGATCAGAGTCATTGTTCAGCCCCAGATGTGCACAAAATAGTTGTAATAACCACAACATGTTAATGCCACCTGACTGTTTAGGGGTGTTTGTGTGTCTCATTAATTCCTTGTTCTAAAGACCTCAGATATGGGCCACTAACCGGACCCAAGACTCCAATGAGTCACAGCAGTTTTCAAAACAATCTGAGTCTGCGTGTGAATTATATAGAACTTAGAAAAAATGTCAAGTATCAGAGGGGTAGCCATGTTAGTCTGGATCTGTAAAAGCAGCAAAGAGTCCTGTGGCACCTTACAGACTAACAGACGTATTGGAGCATGAGCTTTCATGGGTCAATACCCACTTCGTTAGATCCGACGAAGTGGGTATTCACCCACGAAAGCTCATGCTCCAATACGTCTGTTAGTCTATAAGGTGCCACAGGACTCTTTGCTGCTTTTAGAAAAAATGGATCTTAAACAGCAAACTAGAATCAACCTTATCCAGAGCACAGTTACTGCCTCACTATAATGAGAAAAATAGTGTCATCTCACAATTAACCCTGTGACTCCACTTATTACCCCATTGAAGATATTAAATCATCAGAAGTTACTGACCTTCCACCTGCAGTTCCAATACAGCATTTTCATAAGAGACACCAGAATGAAAAAAACACACATATGGCCCATTATCAGAGGGTCGGATATCGCGTATTCTCAGGGAAACTCTCCCATTGGTGATGTTGTCTTTCAAGAGCTCAGTTCTTTCTCGATATTCCGGCATCTGCTCTCCATACTGATCCTGCCCATCACGGTACAGGTGCACAGCTGGAGAGAACTGGGATCGGAACCATCTCACCTCCATGTTCTCAGCGCTCATCCTGGGGGAGAGGTGGCAGGGCAGGACAGCTTCCCCACCTACGGAGGCAGTGACTGGGTGGTCAGGTCCAGTCACTGTGAATTGTGCTGTGAAATGTACGATGAAAAAAGGAAATTTAATTGGTGAGGGGCTGGGGGTAACATTAATTCAGCAGTAAGACACACAGTAAGAGAGCGCCCTGATTTAGAAGTGAGACCATTTAAAGACAAAAGCCTGACAGAGAAAAATTTACCATAAATCAATAAAAGGTCTGAATACACGTTACACTTATCCCAAAGAATTCTCATCTGGCACATGAGACTCTTTGGTAGATTCCAAAGTCTTTCCAACCTTTCTCTAAGGGTTTGTCCTCTTGGTTAACAGGTCCTGTCACTTTGCAGCCCAAGATCTCAGGCCTCTGGTCAGTTCAAATCCAGCTTTTATACCAACAATCTTTGTTCTCTTGGGCTTCTGGGACCTGGTCTAACCCAGTTTATGCAACTCTCCCGAGGGGTGGTACTTCTCTGGAGCTGTTACTTGTCCCTCAAGTAATTAACCCCCATGGTTTGCAAATTCTGAAGGAGATGGGGTAACCCTCCCCCATTGCATACATTACAATCCCGAACCCACAAAGATATATATACCGTGTATAGATACCATTGGTAAAGGGGACACAAATAAACAGAACATGCATAAGGTGAATTTGATAGTCCCCAAAATGCCGCATGTGGCTGCAATATCTGTCACACAGAGTTCACATGTGAGTGTCATACACTGGCCCTATTATCTCTGAATAAACCTCTAACTTCTCATAGGCACCCTGGGGCCTGGTTCTCTGATACACCAAGGCCTTTTCGCACTGCTCCAGCACAGGGGCCTCCTCATCTGCAGAAGGGGTGGTGTAAAGGCTGACAAGGTGTAAAGATATGAAAACAGATCATCACTATGCAGGCAATGGCTTTAAAGGTCAGAGGTCAGATAGTGGAGAGAGAGAAGGAGGCAGATAGAAAAGTGCAAGAAACAGAACTGGTCACTGTGGAACTGCACAGAATGTGGGGGTCTCAGTGCAGAGACTCACCATTAGGAGAGACCGAGAGAGCAGGTTAAATTAACAGGATGGAAACCACATCAGGGGGGAACCAAAATGCCCAAGTAGCTGTGGAGCCAGCCCCAGGGGTGGGTGGGACAATATAAGGGGTTCACTTAAGGCACAGAATGAAGAAGCCAGCAAATATCCTCACTGTGAGATGAGGTCTAGCTCTGAGCCCTAGTCAGATGTGCCTAGTGCAGCATGAATGACTTGTGGGTTGTTACTTCTAAACTGGCAAGTCTAGGATTCAGGACGCCTTCATGGCTGAAGAGTCTGACTTGTGACATATACGGTCTGTCAGTGCAGTGTATAGAATTGAGTAGTGTCCTTTTAAATAGTTTGTGAGCCCTGTAGTGGTGCTCACTGTGTTCTGTGTTTTAGAAGCTGCCAGAAATCAGCCACAGCAGTAGGATGGATGTAGTGTCTAGGCCTGACATGATGGTGTATGACAGTAACCATATTCCTGGGGACCCAGGTGTACCCTGTGATTTCTCCATGTTGCTGGTTGTGGGCGGGTTGAGCAGACATGGTTTACAAGACAAGACAGTGATGCGAGGTGAATGGTGATGACCAGCAATACAAGCAGCAGCAAACCCAGCGAGGAGACCGGAGCTCCTACCTGACGCCAGCCTGTGAACCTGTAGAGCGAGGCAGAGAGCAACGTAGCCGGGCAGAACGGAGCTCGCTGTGCAGCCAGGGGAGAACGAGGGAACCTTCCCTGTCATCGTAGCTGGGTCTGGGGAACAGGAGAAATAACAAACCAGACAGCGAGTGAGTGGGATGCAGTGACAGTGCCAGGTTGTCTGACTTTCATAGCGCTGGTCCATGGATCAGTTACATTTACATTAGCCCACTTCCCAATATTCATAGACTAAGTTCAGAGGGGACCATTAGATCATCCAGTCTATATGTGCCACAGGCCAAACACTCTCACCCATTTACCCCTGTACTGAGCCCAAACTTGTGTTTGCCTGAAGCATCTTCCAGAAAGTCACCAAGTCTTTGTCTGAAGACAGCAAGAGATGGACAATTCACCATTTCCCTGGGTAGTTTGTTCCAGTGATTAATCACCCTCAATGTTACAATTCTGTGCCTTAATCCTAATTAGAATTTGTCCATTTTTAACCTGCAGCCATTGGTTCTTGTTATGCCTTTCTCCACTGTATTAAAGAGGCATTTAGGGATGACTAACAGGAATTTTAGTTATAAGCTGGGGACGCACCAGTTGGAAGTAATGGAAGAGGAGAAGGACCTCAGAGTCCTGGTTGATCGCAGGATGACTATGAGTCGGCAATGTGATGTGGCTGTTAAAAAAGCTAATGCGGTCTTGGGATGCATTAGGCGAGGTATTTCTAGTAGAGATAAGGAGGTGCTAGTCCCGTTATACAAGGCATTGGTGAGACCTCATTTGGAGTACTGTGTGCAGTTTTGGTCTCCCATGTTTAAGAAGGATGAATTCAAACTGGAACGGGTACAAAGAAGGGCCACTAGAATGATCCGAGGAATGGAAAGCCTGTCGTATGAAAGGAGACTTGAGGAGCACGGTTTGTTTTCCTTAACCAAAAGAAGCTTGAGAGGAGATATGATTGCTCTCTTTAAATATATCAGAGGGATAAATACCAGCGAGGGAGAGGAATTATTTCAGCTCAGTACTAATGTGGACATGAGAACAAATGGATATAAATTGGCAGTCGGGAAGTTTAGGCTTGAAATTAGACGAAGGTTTCTAACTATCAGGGGAGTGAAATTCTGGAACAGCCTACCGAGGGAAACAGTGGGGGTGAAGGACCTCTCTGGCTTTAAGATTAAGCTTGATAAGTTTATGGATGGAATGGTTTGATAGGATAACGTGATTTAGCCAATAGGTCAATAACGTGCAACCACTGGTAATTAGTACCGAGGGTCAATGTTGGGATATTGAAAGTCTTTTTCCTGAGTGTCTGGCTGGAGAGTCTTGCCCGCATGCTCGGGGTTCAGCTGATCACCATATTTGGGGTCGGGAAGGAATTTTCCTCCAGGGTAGATTGGCAGTGGCCCTGGAGGTTTTTCGCCTTCCTCCGCAGCATGGGGCAGGGGTCGCTTGCTGGAGGATTATCTGCTACTTGAAGTCTTTAAATCAGGATTTGGGGACTTCAACAGCTGAGTCAAGGGAGAGAATTATTACAGGAGTGGGTGGGTCAGCTTTTGTGGCCTGCATCTTGCGGGAGGTCAGACTAGATGATCATAATGGTCCCTTCTGATCTTAAGTTCTATGATTCTATGATTCTATGAAAGAGCCCTTTAGTACCCTGTGTTTTCTCCATGAAGGTGTGACAGGTGGGGAATTTTACTGAAATATTTTTATGAACTATCGGTAGGACTCTGTACCGATCCCCTTGGCATCGCTGCTGCTTTGGGGAAAAGCATTGCTTCTCTCGCTGGGACGTGGCCGAACAGGCTAGGTGTCTGAGACGTAGAGCCACTCTGACTGTCTGGGCTGGAATCAACCCATATCTATGGAGGATTTTGAAAAGACAATGGGAAGCCTCAATGATTAAGCATCAACCCCCTACACCAAGTTTCTTCCCTCCTCCTCTCTGCAGGGAAGATGAGCAATAGCCCAGAGCTGGAGCACAAAGGGCGAAGGTGTCAGGTGTCTGTGTTAAGGGACTGGGCTGAAAGAGACACAGGAACTCACTTGGGACTGAGAGAGAAAAAAGGGACAGGGAGAGAGTGAGCCAAGCTGGGCCCTCCAGCAGCACGGCTCGGCAGAGCCCCAGCTCTGGCCAGTGGCCAGGCTGAACCCGCTCTTGAATTTTGCTTCTCTGTGCTGACCTAGGGACTTTCAGACTCTATAGGCCAGGGGACTAACACATTGTTATTTGGTGTGGAAAAGGCTGCCTGGTGTCTCTGCAGATACTCATTATCTTCGCTGGAAATACCTCACCTGATGCATCCTAAAACTGCATTAGCTTTTTTAACGGCCATATCACATTGGCAGCTCATAGTCATCCTGTGATCAACCAATACTCCGAGGTCCTTCTCCTCCTCTGTTACTTCCAACTGATGCGTCCCCAATTTATAACTAAAATTCTTGTTATTAATCCCTAAATGCATGACCTTGCACTTTTCACTATTAAATTTCATTCTATTACTATTACTCCAGTTTACAAGGTCATCCAGATCTTCCTGTATGATATCCCGGTCCTTCTCGGTGTTAGCAATACTTCCCAGCTTTGTGTCATCCGCAAACTTTATTAGCACATTCCCGCTTTTTGTGCCAAGGTCAGTAATAAAAAGGTTAAATAAGATTGGTCCCAAAACTGATCCCTGAGGAACTCCACTAGTAACCTCCTTCTAGCCTGACAGTTCACCTTTCAGTACGACCCGTTGTAGTCTCCCCTTTAACCAGTTCCTTATCCACCTTTCAATTTTCATATTGACCCCCATCTTTTCCAATTTAACTAATAATTGCCCATGTGGAATCGTATCGAATGCCTTACTGAAACTGAGGTAAGTTAGATCCACTGCATGTCCTTTGTCTAAACAATCTGTTACCTTCTCAAAGAAGGAGATCAGGGTGGTTTGGCACGATCTACCTTTTGTAAAACCATGTTGTATTTTGTCCCAATTACCATTGACCTCAATGTCCTTAAATACTTTCTCCTTCAAAATTTTTTCCAAGACCCTTACATACTACAGATGTCAAACTAACAGCCCTATAGTTACTACTTTTTTTCCATTTCTTAAAAATAGGAACTATGTTAGCAATTCTCCAGTCGTACGGTACAACCCCTGAGTTTACTGATTCATTAAAAATTCTTGCTAATGGGTTTGCAATTTCATGTGCCAGTTCCTTCAATATTCTTGGATGAAGATTATCTGGGCCCTCTGATTTTGTCCCATTAAGCTGTTCTAGTTTGGCTTCTACCTTGGATGTGGTAATATCTACCTCCATATCCTCATTCCCATTTGTCATCCTTGCATTATCCCTAAGATCCTCATAAACCTTAGTAAAAACTAAGGCAAAGTATTTATTTAGATATTGGGCCATGCCTAGATTATCCTTAACCTCCATTCCGTCCTCAGGCCTCGTCTACACTACGCATTTAAACCGATTTTAGCAGCGTTAAACCGATTTAACGCTGCACCTGTCCACACAACGAGGCCCTTTATATCAATATAAAGGGCTCTTTAAACCGGTTTCTGTACTCCTCCCCGACGAGAGGAGTAGCGCTGAAATCGGTATTACCATATCAGATTAGGGTTAGTGTGGCCGCAAATCGATGGTATTGGCCTCTGGGCGGTATCCCACAGTGCACCATTGTGACTGCTCTGGACAGCAATTTGAACTCGGATGCACTGGCCAGGCAGACAGGAAAAGCTCCGCGAACTTTTGAATTTCATTTCCTGTTTGCCCAGCGTGGAGCTCTGATCAGCACAGGTGGCGATGCAGTCCCAAATCCAAAGAGAGCTCCAGCATGGACCGTATGGGAGATACTGGATCTGATCGCTGTATGGGGAGGCAAATCTGTTCTATCACAGCTCTGTTACAGAAGACGAAATGCCAAAGCATTTGAAAAAATCTCCAGAGGCCACAGCAGGGACTCAGCTCAGCACAGCGCTGCGTGACAAGCGTAACGGAAAGCCAAAGAATCAAATGGACACTCATGGAGGGAGGGAGGGAGGGGGGACTGAGGACTCCAGCTATTCCACAGTCCCCACAGTCTCCGAAAAGCATTTGCATACTTGGTTGGGCTCCAAGTGCCTGAAGGGTCAAAAACATTTTCCCGGGTGTTTCAGGGTGTATGTCATCAATTTACATCCTTCACCCCTCCCCCACCCCCCGCCAAGAGAAATGGGAAAAAATAGTTTCTTGCCTTTTTTCAATGTCACCCTATGTCTCCTGCATGCTGCTGGTCGACGGGGTGCTGGAGAGCTAAACAGCAGCATCCTCTCCTCTCCTTGGTGGCAGATGGTATAGTACAGAAGGACTGGTATCCATTCTCGTCATCAGCCCGTGAGTGCTCCTGGCTGGCCTCGGTGAGGTCAGCCGGGGGCTCCTGGGTAAAAATAGGAATGACTCCTGGTCATTCCCAGCAGATGGTACAGAATGGCTGGTAACCATCCTCATCATAGCAACTGGGGGCTGAGCTCCATCAGCCCCCCCCCACCCCCCATCATGTATAAAGAAAAGATTCTGTACTGCCTGGACTATCATAGCAGCAGAAGGCTGATCTCCTCTCCCCCCTACCCTTTAATGTCCTGCCTGGACTATCATAGCAGCTGGAGGCTTCCTCCCCCTCATTTTATCTCACTAAAAAGTCTGTGTTTCTTATTCCTGCATTCTTTATTACTTCATCACACAAATGGGGGGACATTGCCACGGTAGCCCAGGAGGGTTGGGGGAGGAGGGAAGCAATGGGTGGGGTTGTTGCAGGGGCACTCCCTAGGATGGCATGCAGATCATCATTTCTATGGGATCTCTGGGGCTCTGACACGGAGCAGCTGTGCTCTCTGGTCCTCTAGTACACTTGCTCCATATTCTAGGCAGGACTGACTATTTTTAGACAAAACATAGGAAGGGAATGACCCAGGGGGTCATTCCCATTTTTGCCTATGTGCCCCCAGCCGACCTGAGTGAGGCCAGCCAGGAGCACCCATGATAGCAGCAGACTGTACAGAACGACTGATAACTGTCATCTCATCGCCAACTTACAATGGCATGGTAGACAGTACAATATGACTGGTAACCATCTCTGCTATCTTGCAAAGGCAAATGAATGCTGCTGTGTAGCAGTGCAGTACCGCGTCTGTCAGCAGCATCCAGTACACATACGGTGACAGTGACAAAAGGCAAAACGGGCTCCATGACTGCCATGCTATGGCGTCTGCCAGGGCAATCCAGGGCAAAAGGGTGCAAAATGATTGTCGGCCGTTGCTTTCCTGGAGAAAGGATTGAGTGACGACATTTACCCAGAATCACCCATGACACTGTTTTTGCATTGGGATCTCAACCCAGAATTCCAATGGGCAGAGGAGACTGCAGGAACTATGGGATAGCTACGGGATAGCTACCCACAGTGCAACGCTCTGGAAATCGACACTAGCCTTGGTACATGGACGCACACTGCCGAATTAATGTGCTTAGTGTGGCCGCGTGCACTCGACTTTATACAATCTGTTTTACAAAACCGGTTTATGTAAAATCGGAATAATCCCGTAGTGTAGACGTACCCAGTGTTTAGCGGTCCCACCTCTTTCTTTGTTTTCTTCTTATTTATATGGCTATAGAACCTATTACTATTGGTTTTAATTCCCTTTGCAAGGTCCAACTCCACATGGCTTTTAGCCTTTCTCACTTCATCCCTACGTGTTCTGACCTCAATCAGGTAGCTTCCTTGCTAATCCCGCCCATCTTCCACTCCTTGGAGGCTTTCTGCTTTTTCTTAATCACCTCTTTGAGATGCTTGCTCATTCAGCTTGGTCTACAACTCCTGCCAGGGCCGGCTCCAGGTACCACCTGCAGCTTGGGGCGGCACCTTGGGAGGGGGCGGCGATTGGGGTTTGTTTTTGTTATTTTTAGTTTGGCCAGGTGGCGCTGGGAGGGGGCGGGGACTTGGGCAGCACGACACGGGGCTCGGGGAGGGGTCGGGTGGTGCTCTTTTTTTTTTTTGCTTGGGCGGCAAAAATGTTAGAGCCAGCCCTGACTCCTGGCTATGATTTTTTTCCCCTCCAAATCTTAGTTGGGGCATTCAGACACTACTGTGAACGGGACATCTTAAGGAAAACAAGCCAGTGTGGTATGAATGGCCACTGATTGCTGGGGTAAAGTGGCTCCATCACCTGACCACACCTGTCCCAGGTGAGGGCTCTCTGGGGATCTCCCAGATCAGTCACCAGCCGGGGGGGAGGGGGGTTACATATCATTGATCCACCCTCATTGCCTCCAGCCTTGGTACAAATCTGAGCAGGGCTGGCTTTAGGAAGTGCGGGACCCATTTCGAACAGTTTCGACAGGGCCCCAGCAGGGATGAAGGGGGGGGGGGGGAATGTAAAAAAACCACATGGGGCTTGTACTGACTGGGTGGTGCTCCGAGTCTTTGGCGGCACTTCAGCAGTGGGTCCTTCACTCGCTCCAGGTCTTCAGCTGTACTGAAGGACCCACCGCCGAAGTGCCACCAAAGACCCAGAGCAAGCGAAGGACTCACTGCTGAAGTGCCACCGAAGACCCGGAGCGAGCGAAGGACCCATTGCCAAAGTGCTGCTGAAGACCCCAAGCGCCGCCAGGTGAGTAACAATTAAAAAGGCGCCTCTAGCCAGGGAAGGGATTCTCACTGGGCACGGGGCCCTCTTAGGCATGGGACCCGATTTGGGGGAATTGGTGGAATAGGCCTAAAGCCGGCCCTGAATGTGAGGGATAAATTCTGAACAGGGTCACCCCAGCTCTGTGCCCCCTGGGATCTGTAACATTTAAACCTCTCTCAGGGTACATCTACACCGCAGCTGGGAGTGAGCTTCCCTGTGGGGTAGGTAGACATGTGCTAGCTCTGCTGTAGCTAGCACACCTCAAGCAGCATGTAGCACTAGCTGGGGTAGCAGAGCCAGCAGCTCGGGTTACGTGCCTGAGAACAAACCCACCTTAGGTATGTACTTGGGTGGCTAGTTTAAGTTTGAGCCCCCTCCCCCCGCTAACACCACTACTTTTATTGCACTAGCTTGAGCAGCGGAAGCACAGGTCTCTCTGCCTGTGGTGGGAATCGTGCTGT
Source organism: Mauremys mutica (assembly GCF_020497125.1). Lineage (NCBI taxonomy): Eukaryota > Metazoa > Chordata > Testudines > Geoemydidae > Mauremys > Mauremys mutica. The sequence continues at coordinate 44,220,030 of NC_059083.1, forward strand.
AAAATCCTCCCAGGAACTAGAAGGTGCCTGGAACTTCCCCTACAGCCGCCAGGGCCTGTGTTACCCACAGAACGGCCAGCGGTGGCCAGGAAGGGGCCTGACCAGGGCACAGACTCGCGGCCTCCCCAGTGACAGAGCTCGGGGGGGAGGTGAAGCGCCCCCTGCCCTGGCAGGCACCTGTAGTAACAGCACCTGCCCTGCCCCGGGCAATGGCCCTGCAGACTGGGGTGGGGCTGGGAGGGATTCACTGACTCTGGAAATAACAAAGGGGGTGGGGGGAGAACCCGGCCATTCCCGGGGGGAGTTTGCACCATAAATCCCCAGGTCACTCACCGAAGCTGCTGCACCCGCTCCGCACACGGGTCACGGAGCCGGAGGGTTTGAGACCGGACCCCTCGACGTTACTGGTGTTACATTTGTAGCTGAATTGAGGGGGTCGAGCCCCCCCGGCCTGGGCCTTCCGCGCGCTTCAAACTGAAAGTACCAAAGTAGGAAAGTGAAAGTACCGGTCCGTGTCCCGCGCTGCTTGGGGCGGAGCAAATTCCTGTGAAATAAATAAAGGAAGGAACTAAAGCAGCAGCACCAGCAAAAAGCGTCATCCCGTTTGCAGCACTCGGCCCCTGCCCTGAGGGAGGCAGAAGGAGGAAGGGGAAGGGGAAGGGGGAGGGGGAGGGGGAGGGGGAGATGCTGCGGGGGGAGCTGAAATCCAGAGGGACTGAGGCGAGAAACAACAGCTGATCAATGGGGGGGGGGGGGGTCAGAACGGACTGAATGTGACCCAGGCGCTGCCCGGCTGTAGCTGCTCCCTCCTTGGAGGGAGTTTTCATGGGCAAGTCTGAGTTTCACTGAAATCTCGGAGGGGGGCTCAGAGCTGGTGCCGAAGGCGGGGGCTGGGAGAAGGCGCTGGGGGGGTCCCCTCCTCACTGTTGTGCTGTAACCAGCAGCCCGGAGAGGAGGAGTCCGTGGGATTCCCCGGGCGCTGAGCCCACGGGCCGGGGATTCTGATAAACCACGAGTCCCACCCCCCACCCCCTCCTCCAGCCCCGCTCCTTCCAAACAGGAGCAGGCGGGGAGCATCGCCCAGATCTGGTGCCGTGTCCTTGCTGCTCAGCCCAGATGTTCCCAGTGATCGACACCCCCTGCAACCCCCATCTCCCCACCAGCCCTTAGTCACAGCAGTAGAGACTCCAACATATGGTTACAGAGCTGCAGTAAGGTGGAACAATTTTCAGCTGGTGTGATTGGAGGATATCTCTGGATGCATATTATAAGACTGTCCTCCATAAATGAGGAAAAGTTGAGGTGCCTTTATTATTCTTTTGTTCCACTCTTTCTTTCTATGGGGAATTTGCCAAAGCAATATCACTGTCTTCCTTTTAAACAAAGAAACAAAAAAGGCAGTGGCTGTTGAAAATAGCAATTCCAGTCCTAATAACTAGGAAGCGTTTCTTGCTCAATTTTATCCTACTTTTTCTACAGCAAGTTACAGTGGATCAGTATATTTGATTTGGGAGAAATGAAGTAACAGCTGCCCAAACTGAGCTTGAGCACTCTTGAATTTTGAGGTGTTCAAATCTGGAAGGCAGGTGCTGGGGGGGCAGGGAGCTGTGGCTTCGTGGAGGAGCACAGCAGCATGTATGCAGCAGCGTGTCTGGAGCTGCGTGGAGCCAGACATGCTGGTCTGAGTGGCACGGTAAGGGGGCTGGGGGGTTGGAGAAGGGGTATAGGGTTTCGGGGGGGGGCAGTCAAGGGACAGGGAGCAGGGGGGGTTGGATGGGGTGGAGGTTCGCGGGGGCAGTCAGGGGAAAGGAGAAGGGGGGTTAGATGGGTCAGGGGTTCAGGGGGGCAGTCAGAGGACACGCAGTGGTTGGATAGGCATGAGAGTCCGAGGGGTTTGTCAGGGGACAGGTAGGGGGTGGGGCCCTAGGGGGGAAGTTGGGGGGTGGGTCTCAGGAGGGGACAGTTGGGGACAGGGAAAGTTTGGTCCTGGCCTGGAGTCCTGTCAGTGTTTTAAGGAACTTACCTGCTTGTACCATCTGTTAGGGCAAGACATTGCTTGATTCAAGCTTGCTTAGTCTATTAAAGTCAGAATTTAGACTGCATTTCTATTTGTATTTCTTAGGTAACCAGCTTTGATCTCTGTGGCTGATACTTAGCACTTAAAACCTACCTTTCTGTAGGTAATCAATCTGTTTTATATTTTACCTACACCAGTGTGTGTTTGGTTGAAGTGCTTGGGGGAATCTCAGCTCAGATTACAAAGGCTGGAGCATGTCCACTTTCCTATGAAGAAGTGTCGAAGTAAGTAATGAATTGACATGGGCCAGGCTCCTGAGCAGTGCAAGGCAGTATAATTCTGGGGTGTAAGGCAGGGGAGCTGTGGGGAATTGGCTGGAGCCTCCCTATTGATGGTCCATGAGTAGCTGGAAGATCATTCATGTAACACAGCTGGGTGTGTCCCTGCCTGTGAGTGGCTGTGTATGTGCAGTGCCTGTCAAGGCTTGTAGGTTGACACCAGATTCACAGGGCGAAAGGCAGCCTCGGTTGGTGGGTTTGGAGGGCTCAGTGGTCCCACAGTCTAGGTTGTGCTGTGAGGACCCATCACACCCACCTCCTCCTCTCAGGTGAGCCCTCAATCTCTCTTCCCTCCCCTGTCATCCATTCCCATCTGTATAATCCCCCATCCCTCAATGCAGAACTAAACCCCTCTCCCCCGAACTGCCTACTTCTCTGCCCCCAACACCCCTCTTCATCCAGGCCAGCAGGCACACGTGTATTTTTTGTCTTACATTCAACTCAATGCATTTCACCTCTGTCTGTAACACAATAATGGTTCAATGCTGCATCTGATCAATTCCAATGCTTCAGCGAATGTTTTAGGTGTCGGCAGGCAGAACTGCACTGATTGTGTCAGAAATCTGGAAGCAGGAAATGGGAGACACTTGGGGCCCCTGGCACTGGGTGGGGTGGGCAAATGGGGGCCCTTGATGACAGAGTTGGGGGTAACTGCACCTTTAATCCCCTCTGTGGTCTATTGAGAAGCCACCTACAGCAATGGGAGCGACAATAACTCCTCGTGGGGAAGCGCCTGCCCCAGCCGGTTTGGTTCTGGTGAACAGGGCAGGGATTTAGCAGGAAGCCTCCACACACCCTGCCGGGACGGTGGACAGTGTTTACACCTGTCCATGAAAGTCTCCTTCTAACTCCTCCCAGCTGCGAGTGATGCAGACTCAGCAGAAATTCTGCCCACAATTCGAAATCGAGGCAGACCAGGCAGGTGAGAGCCTCCTAGAGACAGAGCAGGCTTGGGGCGGGGGCTGCAGCAGCCAGGGCACCTGGGAGAGGAACAGGGAGGGGAAATTCAGTCTCATTCATTCATTTCACAACCATGGGCCTCACCTCATGGAACGAGCTACAGGCAGAACACCCCAAAGCCCTGAGCCCTGGCACTTTAGGGCCTATGCACAATTGATTCTGCTTCCCCCAGGATCTCCCCTTAGACTCTCCCCTGTTGCACTGTGCGTTCCCGTGCGACTTACCAGGGGCTCTTGCTTAGGGGCCCTGGCCCTGCAGAGACCTGTCACCAGCAGGGGCAGCTCCTCCTTGGGGGAGGGTGGAGTGAAGTCCCAGCAGGAATGTAACTGCTGTGCAGTGCAGCTGACATGCTGTGGGGGGCAGCACCGCTTGCTGCCACTGGGGAATCCTGGAGGCTGCAATACACCAGGCTGCTACTGCTGCCTGTGCCTCACTTAGCCTGCAGGCAGCACAGGGAGGAGCCCAGAGTGGGGCACAGAGGTGGCTGTGGGGCTGTTTCAGCTCATATGCACTGTGAGGTCTCAGGGGGGTTGGTGATGCAGGGGTCCCAGAGGCAACATGGAATAATGGGGTGCCCAGAGCTGGCCCTGGGGGGATGGTTCCCCAACCCCACAGATCTCACTGCCAGGATGTTTCCCATGGGACTCAGCCTCACTTTCCCCTTGGTTAATTTCTCCCCATCCCCCTGCTGCTTTTCCCCCTAAATTCTTTATTTAAAAAAAAAACAACCAAAAGCAATAGAACCCCCCAGTTGGTGGCCACAGAAAATACTGACCCTCGGACCAGTTCTCCATCCACATCTCACACTGCCCATGAGACCTCCTGTTCTCAGACATAGCTCTGACCCCAGTCCTGCCTGTCTGGATGGGTCCCTCCACAGCTGGGATGGGCAAATCCCCTCATGCAGCCCCCTTCCTCCTCCCCCCCCCCCCGCTAGGATGGGGGACTCTGGAAAGTCTGGAGGATGCAGCCACATTAGCATTGGCCTCCCACCTCCTCAGACACAGTTGGTGGGGACAGAAGTGAGGATACCCCAGGCGGGGGTTCATACAGGATATCATGTGAGGCAAATGTCCTGCTTGGATTGGACCTAACTTTACAACCCCTGCAATGAAGTGGACCTGAGCAGATGGTTCCCTGTTAAATCAAACACTTTGCATCTCTCCCCATGATAAGTACATGCATCTGAAGTGTTTTTAAACATTAGCCAAGCTAATTGTTTATCATTCTCTGTATTTATTATTGCTGCACAATAAAGCCTCTAATCAGCTCTAACAAGTGCCCATGTAAACTAATGGATGACATAGTATAGCAATGACTTCTATTCACCATTGTGCTGGCAGTGTCAGGTGCAGCAGGTTTGTATAATTTTTGGTGGTGCCCAGAACAGGTCCATGTCCTGCCACCCCCTCCCCCGTGCCTTGTAAGCTGATCTATATTTTTTAAAATAATGTAAAAATGGACTGAAAACAGTAAGCGCTTAACAGTTTCCCTCTATTGCATAATATCACTATCGTAAGAAAAAAATATATAACTATCGACTTGATTAATACTGTTTTGAGTATGGAAACAACCCAGCACTCTTGGATCAATAACTCTCATAAGCAAATACTTTCTAAAACTAACACAAAATGTAGCCCCTTCTTTTTTGATGTTCTTCAGGGGGCAGCAAACACTTTCCATTGTTGTTCAGTGAGGGGTGGGGCTGCCCCTTTCCCAGCCTGGGGCAGGAGTGGTGACTGCGGCGAGAGGGGGACAGGGTGTCATAACACTCACCCAAGCTCCAGCTGCTCAGGTCCAGGAAGCCCCCTCACCTCCCTTGCGGTGGGTGCCAGAGTCAGGGGGTTGCCATCACGTGTGCGCCTCCTCCCCTGCTGCTGCCCCTCACCGTAGCCTCACGGGGTGGGGGATGGGGCTGCTCCTTGCCAAGCCTGAGGCAGGAGTGGTGACTGCAAGTGGTGGGGCAGGGTGTCATGAGTCCGACACTGACCCAAGCCCCAGCTGCTCAGGTCAGCAGGTTTAAAACAAATAAAAGGAAGTTCTTCTTCACACAGCGCACAGTCAGCCTGTGGAACTCCTTACCTGAGGAGGCTGTGAAGGCTAGGACTAAAACAGCGTTTAAAAGAGAACTGGATAAATTCATGGTGGTTAAGTCCATAAATGGCTATTAGCCAGGATGGGTAAGGAATGGTGTCCCTAGCCTCTGTTTGTCAAAGGGTGGAGATGGATGGCAGGAGAGAGATCACTTGATCATTGCCTGTTAGATTCACTCCCTCTGGGGCACCTGGCATTGGCCACTGTCAGAAGACAGATACTGGGCTGGATGGACCTTTGGTCTGACCCGGTACGGCCGTTCTTATGTTCTTATGTCCAGAGTCCAGGAAGCCCCCTCAGAGTCAGAGTCGTCTCCTGGTCGGTGCCGGGGGAAAGGGGGCTTGCCATAACATTTGCGCCTCCTCCTCCCTTCTCTCTGCAGGTGCAGCAGCTGCTCAGTCTGCCGCTGGTGCCGGTCCCTCTGCTGTGAGGAAGCACAGCACGGAGCGGAAGGGCAGCCATCTGCTGCACAGGGTGCAGGCAGGGATGCTCCAGGGGAGGTGCGTGAGGATGGCAGGCGGGGCTGTGGGAGAGACCCGGTCTCAAACATTGGTGGAGTTGGGCCCCCGGGCCCTGAGTGTTGCTGGAACCCAAGCACCATGAGCCTATATAACTCGTGGCCCCTGCAAAGTATATTTATGCAAATTTTCAGTTGCAGAAGTTTGGTCTGTATTTATTTACTTCTGAAAAACACCAAAAAGATTCTGACTGTGTGGAGACATCAACTATTATAGAAACCACATTATAACATTTACTTTGTTTACTATATATGGGATTATAACAAAAATGTCATAGGGAAGATCCAAATGATAACTCTAGCCTGTGTTCTTGCACATAGGTTGCTAATCCCTGGGAACTGCTGAGAGCAGATTTAATCAGGCTCTATCCAGTACCACAGAAGCGATATCTGTATGTACTGACAGCTACAGAGGTAGAAGAATTTCCACTTAGAACTATGACAGCACATGAGGTGGAGAAGACGACATGTGAAATTATATATCACCATGGCTGTCCAGAGATGATACTGGCAGATCTAGGTGCTGAATTGAATAATGAGGTAACAGTTTACATTTTCACTATACGATCAATTACACAATCATGGCTGTGTGACAGGGGGCTGTTAGCAGCTATAAACTGAGCCCTTTGGAAGCCAGCACCCTGGTCACTGAGAGCACCCAGGGCACCGGGTGCAGTTAGAGTAGGAGGGACTGAGTAGTTTGGGTTTGGAAGGGCAGAGGGGATCACTTGCACCTGTAGGGAGCCTGATGAGGTCACTAGCTCAGCGCCCAGAAGAAAGCAGCAGCATAAAAGTCTGAACCAGGGAGCAGGAAGGAGGTTCCTCATAACTGGGGCTCTGTTATGATGCACCATAAAAAGTAATAAAGACACTTGGTGGAGGTTCCCTGGCAGACTGCATGCTGCTTCATTCACAGAGAGGTCTGCCAGCCAGGGGTTGCAGGAACTGATGGGGGAGCCCATTCACAGTTAGAAATTTAAAAATGAACATTGCCTGCAACCTCTTCATGACACTTCATACTGTCAATTGTGAGTGACAACACATTTTTATGTCTTGTCAGATGCCAAAAACCATGTTGTATATTAACCTATTTGCCAACATATGTCCCCATGTAATAACACAATAAGATTGGAAGCTCGGTAATTACAAGTAATTCAGTGAGAACTAGGGAAAGGAACGCAGATATTTCTGAAGGAAATTTTATGGAAAAATTATCTATTTTTAGATTAATATTTCCCTGTGTTAAAAATTAGGAAAAACACAAAGCTTCTGGAGCCCATGCCACCTAGACACCAGTAGACTGGATAAAAAGCACAAATGAATCCATCAAAAGATAATTTCAGGTATTTATTTTCAAATAATCAAGGTAAGGTTAGGCCACTCTGCCATGAATGGCATATTGTGAATAAATCTTCAAAACTGAATTATTACATTGAAAATGTTCATCTCACATCACATTTAAAACAAAAATTAGTCTTAGCAATGCCATGCAATGTGCCTCCCCTCAGACTCTGCTCAGCTAGATCTTCAAGAAATTAGGCTCAATCACTAATTTCAAGGAATTAATCATAGAATCATAGAACTTAAGATCAGAAGGGGACATTATGATCATCTAGTCTGACCTCCCGCAAGATGCAGGCCGCAAAAGCTGACCCACCCACTCCTGAAATAATTCTCTCCCTTGACTCAGCTGTTGAAGTCCCCAAATCCTGATTTAAAGACTTCAAGTAGCAGATAATCCTCCGGCAAGTGACCCCTGTCCCATGCTGCGCAGGAAGGCGAAAAACCTCCAGGGCCACTGCCAATCTACCCTGGAGGAAAATTCCTTCCCGACCCCAAATATGGTGATCAGCTGAACCCCAAGCATGCGGGCAAGACTCTCCAGCCAGACACTCAGGAAAAAGACTTTCAATATCCCAACATTGACCCTCGGTACTAATTACCAGTGGTCGCACGTTATTGACCTATTGACTAAATCACGTTCTCCTATCAAACCATTCCCTCCATAAACTTATCAAGCTTAATCTTAAAGCCAGAGAGGTCCTTCGCCCCCACTGTTTCCCTCTGTAGGCTGTTCCAGAATTTCACTCCCCTGATGGTTAGAAACCTTCGTCTAATTTCAAGCCTAAACTTCCCGACTGCCAATTTATATCCATTTGTTCTCGTGTCCACATTAGTACTGAGCTGAAATAATTCCTCTCCCTCCCTGGTATTTATCCCTCTGATATATTTAAAGAGAGCAATCATATCTCCTCTCAACCTTCTTTTGGTTAAGGAAAACAAACCGAGCTCCTCAAGTCTCCTTTCATATGACAGGCTTTCCATTCCTCGGATCATTCTAGTGGCCCTTCTTTGTACCCGTTCCAGTTTGAATTCATCCTTCTTAAACATGGGAGACCAAAACTGCACACAGTACTCCAAATGAGGTCTCACCAATGCCTTGTATAACGGGACTAGCACCTCCTTATCTCTACTAGAAATACCTCACCTAATGCATCCCAAGACCGCATTAGCTTTTTTAACGGCCACATCACATTGCCGACTCATAGTCATCCTGCGATCAACCAGGACTCCGAGGTCCTTCTCCTCTTCCATTACTTCCAACTGGTGCATCCCCAGCTTATAACTAAAATTCCTGTTAGTCATCCCTAAATGCATAACCTTACACTTCTCACTATTGAATTTCATCCTATTACTAATACTCCAGTTTACAAGGTCATCCAAATCTCCCTGGAGGATATCCCGATCCTTCTCCGAATTGGCAATACCTCCCAACTTCGTGTCATCCGCAGACTTTATCAGCCCACTCCTACTTTTGGTTCCAAGGTCAGTGATAAATAGATTGAATAAGATCAGACCCAAAACCAAACCTTGAGGAACTCCACTGGTAACCTCCCTCCAACCCGACAGATCACCTTTCAATACGACCCGCTGCAGTCTCCCCTTTAACCAGTTCCTTATCCACCTCTGGATTTTCATTTCGATCCCCATCTTTTCCAATTTAACCAGTAATTCTTCATGCGGTACCGTATCAAAAGCCTTACTGAAATCCAGATATATTAGATCCACCGCATTTCCCTTGTCTAAAAAATCTGTTACTTTCTCAAAGAAGGAGATCAGGTTGGTTTGGCACAATCTGCCTTTCGTAAAACCATGTTGTAATTTGTCCCAATTGCCATTGACCTCAAGGTCCGTAACTACTCTCTCCTTTAATATTTTTTCCATGACTTTACATACTACAGATGTTAAACTAACAGGCCTGTAGTTACCCGGGTCACTTTTTTTCCCTTTCTTGAAAATAGGAACTATATTAGCTAATCTCCAGTCAAACGGTACAACCCCCGAGTTTAGAGATTCGTTAAAAATTATCACTAACGGGCTTGCAATTTCCCTCGCCAATTCCTTTAATATTCTAGGATGAAGATTATCCGGGCCGCCTGATTAACTACCGTTAAGCTGTTCAAGTTTGGCTTCTACCTCGGATACTGTAATTTCCAACCCCGCACCTTCATTCCCATCAGTCACTCTGCCACTATTCCTAAGCCCTTCATTAACCTCATTAAAGACCGAGGCAAAATATTCGTTTAGATATTGTGCCATGCCTATCTTATCCTTAATCTCCACTCCGTTTACAGTTTTAAGCGGTCCCACTTCTTCTTTCTTGGTTTTCTTCCTATTTATATGGCTAAGAAACCTTTTACTATTGGTTTTAATTCCCTTTGCAAGGTCCATCTCTACCCGGCTTTTGGCCTGTCTCACTGCATCCCTACACCCTCTGACCTCAATAAGGTAGGTTTCTTTGCTGATCCCTCCCATCTTCCACTCCTTGTACACTTTCTGTTTTTTCTTAATCACCCCTCTGAGACACTTGCTCATCCAGCTCAGTCTAAAACTGCTACCTAAGGACCGTTTTCCCTTTCTCGGGATACAGGCCTCTGACAGCTCCTGCAACTTCAACCTGAAATAATCCCAGGCGTCTTCTGCCTTTAGATCCCTAAATATGTTAGTCCAATCCACTTCCCTAACTAGTCGCCTTAATTTAGTAAAGTTAGCCCTTTTGAAATCGTAAACCTTTGTCTCAGATGCAATTTTGTTTATCCTTCCATTTATTTTGAACCGAATTAGCTCATGATCACTCGAGCCAAGGTTGTCTCCTACAACCATTTCCTCAACAAGGTCCTCACTACTCACCAAAACCAAATCTAAAATGGCATCCCCCCTCGTTGGTTCAGCTACTACTTGATGAAGGAATTCATCCGCTATCACGTCTAGGAAAAGCTGAGCCCTATTATTATTACTAGCATTTGTTCCCCAATCTATATCCGGGAAGTTAAAGTCTCCCATGATCATACAGTTCCTATTAGTATTTACCTCCTCAAAAACATTAAAAAGTTCTCTATCCATATCCAGGCTAGATCCCGGCTGTCTATAGCACACCCCAATCACTATCCCAGGGGAGGCTCTAGTAGTTTTCTTCCCTAATGTGACCATTGCCCAAACAGACTCCATATTATCCATTCCATTACTAATTATTTCATTACAGTTTACCTCATTATTGACATACAATGCTACTCCCCCACCTTTACCTTTGTTTCGGTCTTTCCTAAACAGCACATACCCTTCCATACGTGTACTCCAGTCATGACTACCGTTCCACCATGTTTCGGTTATTCCTACGATATCCGGTTTCAATTCTCGGACCAGGAGCTCCAATTCCTCCATTTTGTTACCTAGGCTTCTCGCATTGGTGAACAAACATCCTAATTTTTGCTGTTTGGCTTCTCTCACCTTTGGTACCCAATTTGGTAGGGATACAGTACCACCAGTCTGACCTATTGGTCTAGTATCCATCCCCCCCCCCCCTTCCTTACGTCCAAACCCCTCCCTCTGGCTATATCCATTCTTATCCTGTTGTCCTCCCTCTCAATGTTTAAATTTGGCGTGGAGAGTGCCTGGACATCTCCCAACCATCTCCCCCCAATACCTAGTTTAAAGCTCTTTTGATCAGACGAGCCAGCCTCCCTCCTAGAAGTCTATTTCCTTCCCTACTCAGGTGGAGCCCATCCCGTGAGAACAGTTCTCTGTCCCCGAAAGCCTCCCAGTGCCCATACATCCCAAAGCCCTCCTTATAGCACCATTCCCTGAGCCAACTATTTATCATCACAATCCTGTCACCCCCTTGTTGCCCTTCCCTAGGAACAGGTAGAATCCCACTGAAGATCACCTGAGCCTCAATTTCCTTGAGCGTCTTACCCAGCCTGGCATAGTCTCCCTTGTTTCTCTCCAGCGAGAATCTAGCCGTGTCATTCGTTCCTACATGAAGGATGATCAACGGGTTCTTACCTGCTCCTTTTAGGATCCTTTTCAACTGCAGGTCCACATCCCGTATTTTAGCGCCCGGTAGACAGCACACCCTTCTGTTCTCCGGATCGGCCCTGGTCACAGGCCTGTCCAACCTTCTCAGTATGGAATCCCCAACCACGTAGACCTGCCTTTGCCTGGTGACAGTGCGGTCTGCTAACCTATCCCCAGTTCCCCCTGGTTGCAAGCTCCTTCCATTCCTATCCTCCCTTGTAGTCCCCCTTAAGCCATCCTGCATCCTCCCAGGGCCCAAAGTTGGTGCTGCCTCCATCGACTCCTCCCCTCTTTCTATCGGACTAGCCGCTCTTCTCTTCTTCCTTACCCTCCCACCGTCGGCTACCACTTGCTGTACCCCTTCCTCATTCTCCAGACCTTCGAACCTGTTCCTTAGCTCTATTTCTCCTTCACTGGCCCTCTTTTTCCCCTGCCTGCTTCTCACGGTCACATGCTTCCACTGCCCATGTTCCCCATCCAGCATTCCCCCCTCACAGGCCTTAGCCCCTGCTTCCCCCTGTACCCCTGAGCATTCCCCTTCAGCCACAGCTTGCCTTTGCTCCATCAGCTGCTCAAGCCCCCTTCTAATCTCTACCAGGGTTTCTACCTGCATCTCTAGACCTAGGATCTTTTCTTCCATCAGCTCTATTAGGCGGCACTTCATGCATACATATCTCTGTTCCGGTGCCCCAACTAGGACCATGTACATACCGCAGCTGCCACATGCAGTCATCCTCATTGTATCCTCTGCTGCTTGGCTCATGGCTGCTGTTGTCTCTGCCTCTATCAGCCTTCTCACCTGGGGAACACAGCACACGCAGCACCGCACCCCCTGCCCCTTCCGGCTCCCCCTGTAAACTCCCACTCAAACTCCCCTGTTAGCAGCCCTGTTCACCGGCTCCCGTGCCGCTGCTCGCAGCTGTGCCGCTGCCTGGCTGGGCAGCCGCTTTTATAGGCCCCTCCTCAGCCTAGCTCCGCCCCCTACTCAGGGCTCGGCTGCCCGCTCAGCAATCTGCCCCACGGATAGATACAAGCACTACAAAGACAGATGCAAATACACAAAGACAGATGCAAATACAAATACCTGCTCCGCCAATGGGAACTCCCACTCAAACTCCATTAGATCAATTAGATCAGTTGGTCCCTATTTTTACAGAGAATTCCAGAAGGTGGTGGACAGAACCCAGAGGAATTGTGATGAATTTCCTGGAGGAACTTTCTTTTCTTTGTACTCTAAACCTCACATGAAAACAAAAATATCACCTTTTTGACTGATTTATGGCCGAGAAGAAAGGTTTGCCAAAAAGCTTCACCAAATTTCATGTTATGTGTCACTATGTGCCAGCATCTTTAATACAATTAAGTTAATTTGTGAAGATTCAGTAAAGGAACACAACACCTTCTCTATTTCTTTATCAAACTACATGTGTTGTGTCCTTATAACCAAGAACATGAAGAGCCTGGCAGTACATTGAAATCAATACTGCACAGTGACAGTACATTGCCTGTAAATAATATGTCTAAAGGAAAATAAACTAAAAAATGAAGATTGTAGAAGAGATTTCTATCGATAGGAAGAGAGCATTTGAGGTTGGGGACCGTGTTTTGTTAATCAATGTGAGAAAAAGAAAGGAAGGGTCATATCTTGATTACCAATGATATGTAGTTAGAAAGTTAAAAACCACATGAATTAATGCTGACAGAAGTTCAAAGACTATTATATAATCTTGTGTGAGTTAACTTAAATATATTGCTTAATTAATTCTATCATTTTTTCAACTATTAATTTTCAAAGGTGTAGTGCAGGATGGAGGTGGGTGTATGTGCCCTGCCTGCCAGAGAGAACCAGCCAAGACAATGAAGAGAGGAGGAGAGAGAACAGAGACCAGCTGACTATGTGTGTAGTTGTGATGTTTATGACACAGGTACATTGTAACTGAACAACCCGGTCTGACAATTTAATAGTTTATTTTAAGGTAAATATTTTGGATTTCTTGAAATTCCACAGTTGAAATACAAATGACGTTATTTAGAGAAGTTAAACTTCACTATAGATTTGAGAGAAAGATTAAAAAAATGTAAATAATTCCATTTCTACAAATACATTTATATGCTTGGTTTTAAGATACTGTTGAAATGTAATTTTAAATATTCTTGTATTTACACCTTCTTACAATAATATTTTCTAAATTAAAATATTTTTTTCTTACATATTTTACATTGAGATTTCACAGGGGTAGAAAATTCTGACCCGAGTGAATGATCCCATCCCCCACCATCTGCTACCCCTGGGGCAGGGGACAGGGAAAGGTGGGGGCTGGGGGTTCCCAGGTGTCCGGTTTTCGACTGGAACCTCCAGTTGAAAAGGGAAACTGGCAGCGTTGGTCAGCACAAAAAGTCCAGTTGCTGCAGTAACTGGCCCGCACCATTGGGGACGGGTAGAGCAGCAGGGCTGGGAGGGGCCAGTCTCTGCCGCGGGGTCACTGTCAGGGACCGAGATTCCCTTTGGCCTGAGCTGGGACTGGGCAGATTATCAGGGGAGCCGCATTTTTACCCCCAGCATTGAGACCAGGGTAGAAATAAGGGCGGAGCTTCCCGGAGAAGGTGCCAGTGAAAGTGAAGAGATGGGACCTGTCAGTCACATTGTAAAACGAGACCTCGCCCACCTCATAGTCCAGGAAAATCCCCACCTGGCTGGGCCTGACGCTCACGGGGAGGGGGGTCCTGGGGGTGGTGCAGGCCTCGTATTCCTCATCGCAGAGCCCCACGACCCAGTGTCCATCCTCAGGTGTGAGTGTGACCCACCCTTTCCTCCTCACAGATTCCCTACAAACCCCCAGGTCCCATCTCATCTTGTCTCCCACCTCCACCTCCCAATAACGCCTCCCACCCACAAACCCCTCAGCGCCCAGGACAATGAGATATCTATCAAATCTCTCAGGGTTGTTGGGCAGATCCTGGCGTTTGTCTCCATGTCTCACACGTTTCCGATCCTCAGACAGGACGAGTTTGGGATGAGCCGTGTCTGGATCCAGAGTCACGTCCACTGGGGAGAGAGTCACAGAGTCAGGGCCGGGGCAGGGGCTGGTCACTGGGATCAAAGGGAAATTAACCTGCATCCTCCTTAATCACTGTGGGGCGGGGGTTGTGGCCTGAGGGGAGTCAGGGCCCCTCTGCCTGGAAGAGACAATGAGGGGAAGGGCAGGAGGAGCGGGGGAGGGGTGAGAAGGTGGTGGGGGGAGGCGGGGGAGGGGAAGTGACAGACTGATGCTGGGAGAAGAAAGGGGAGCGGGAGGTGACAGGAGCGGGGGGGAGGGAGGGACATGGGGTGGGGCAGGCACAAGGGCTAAGGGTGTCACGGAGCCAGAGGGGGAGGAGAGGGGGAAGGGTGACAAATAAAGAGAAGGTGGCATAGGCGATGGTGGCAGAGGGGCGAGAGGAGAGCAGGGTCAGTGGGGCAGACGGTGGTGAGGGGCTGGGCACTAGGAAGGAAGGGGCCAAGGGGAGGGTCAGGTGTTGGGGGGCAGGAGGAGGGAAGGGGCAGGCAGCAGAAGGGTGAGGGGGGGGAAGGGCAGGGGCCAGGGGATTGAGGGGGTTGAGCAGAAGGGCAGGCACAGGGAGGGCAGAGGAGGGGGAGGCACAAGCACCAGGGGGCAGAGAGGGGTGAGAGGCAGGGCAGGTGGGCAGAGGGAGGTGTTAGGAGAGGGGACTGGTGAGAGGCAGGTGCCAGGGGGTCAGAGTGGGGCTAGAGGAGGGGTGGGCACAGGGGGGGAGGGAAGGGGCGGGTGCCAGGGGTCAGAGAGGGTGGGGAGAGGGGCAGGTGTCAGGAGGGCTGAGGGGAGTGAGAAGGGCGAAAGTCAGGGCAGCAGAGGAGGGTGAGGGGAGGGGTGGGAGACATGGCAGCAGAGGAGGGAAAGGGGAGAGGTGGATGCCAGGACAAAGCGGGGGTGTGAAGTGATGGGAGGGCTCCAGGGTGCAGATGTTTGGGGGAGGGGGCAGATGCCAGGATGGCAGGGGGAGAAGGGAGGGGCTGTTCCAGTGGGGCAGAGATGGGTGGAGGGCAGGGGCATGTGCCAGGGAGGCAAAGTGGCAGTAGAGGGGCAGGGGCCCAGGGGAGCAGAAAGGGAGTGAGAAGAGAGGGAGGGATGTTGGTGGTCAGAATAGATGCAGGGTCCAGGGTCCCTCACAGGGGTGAGGGAAGGGTAAGGGAGGGGCGGGAGCCAGAGAGGGGGGAGGGAGAGGCAGGCCCCAGGGAATCTCTGTTACTTTCGGGCCATGTGTGGTTGGTTTCTCACTCAGAGCAGGTCGGTGCTGTCCCCACACACACTGGGGGTGCAGCCCTGCCCCAGGGGGAGCAGCTGGGACTCTCCATGCTGGCAGGCCCCACAAGCCCCACCTTCCAGCCAGGAAAACCCCACAGCCAGCCCCTCCCCTCGCCCGGCCCAGCCTCACCCCCACACGGGCAGTGATCTGGATTGGGCTCACTTCGGGGGCATTACAGTGGAAGATTCGGGTGGGATATAAATGCGCACTAATGGGCTGTTGCTAATGAGGCCAGGGCAGTGGGGAGCGGAGGGGGCATTTCCCCACTAGGGGTTTGCACTGATGCAGCTACATCAGTGCAAGGAAACCCCGGCAGACATGGCTGAGACACTGCTGTGCCAGGGGCCGTAACCCCTCCCCTCACTGGGGTTATGGATCAATAATTACAGGGTCACTGGACCAGGGGAGCTGGACTCTGGATGCCCAGGTGGAGGCTCAACCCACTGGGCTGCAGAGTCATTCTCACCCCCACACTCTGGCCCAGTGCCCATGGCAGTGTTTAGACACAGGGGGGCGTCATCAGACACCTGGAGCCCAGTGGTTCGAGCTCTCATGGCATCACACGGGGGGATTGAACCTGGGGCTCCCAGCTGAGGGCCCAGTCCCTGGGCTAAAGGCTACATGAGAAGCGGTGGCACCTTTTTCTGTTCATTGAAACTAGTCAGCAAACCCGACATGGATTCACGAATAGTTTCTGTTGACCCGAAATATAATTTTGCAGCAAATAAACTATTTGTCCAAAACATTTCACCCAGCTCCACTGCAAACCTGTCTGAGCAACTTAGGAGCCCCAATCCCAGTGACTTGCAATGAGAGACTGTCAACATCCCCAGAAATGCAGTTACAGGCAGGCCAGGCCCAGGACATCAGCGATGAAACACTCCAGAGCTGCTGTTTAATTTGCCCTTTGCAGACAAACGCCCACTGGGCCCCTGATCTCACCCCCACAAATCAGGCTGAAAATGGAGACTCGGCTCCAGCCTGAACTCTCTGCCCAGAGCCATTTGTCCCATGGACGATGCTAGCGGCACAGACCCTCTGCAGCTGCACCTGGGCATCTCCCAGAGCAGATAACAGTCACAGAGACCGTCTCAGAGCCACAGGGGTTCAGGTGTCTCCATCTAACGACTGTGCCAGCCACCCCACCCCCTCGCTCTCATTAACTGGCCCTGGGACAGACACGCTGGGAACTTTCACACCCAGACTCCGGAGACACTTTGGGTTCTTCTACACAGCCTGCAGCAGCGAGTCTTAGAACAGGGTGGACAGACTCAGGCTGGCAGGGCTCCCTCTTTGGAATTAAAAATAGCCGCATAGATTTTCAGGTTCTGGCTGGAGCTCAGGCTCTGAAGCCCAGGGTGGAGCTGGGTCTGCCCCTCACAGTGCAAACGGGGACATTGTCTGTGTCCACATCCCCTTCACCCCCTTCCTGGGATGGGGAACAGCAGCCCCAGGGTCCCTCCCTTCACCCCCAGGGCAGGGGAGTGAGAGCCCTCGGCCTCCTGGGCAGTGGGGCCTCCCAGCACAGGTTCCTGGGTGAGCGCGAAAGTGTCTCCACACAGAGAGCTCTGTGCACCCGGCAAATACACAGATGTGCCCGTGGATCAGGATCCGGGATGGTGCTCTCCCCAGGAGTGATGGAAGCTCCCTCAAAGTAGAGGGGTCACCAGTGCCAAAACCGTGGACCCGCCCTCTCATGTCGGCCCTTCTTCCCAAGCTCCTGCCCCCGCACCCTTCTCTCTGAACCCCCGTTCTCACACCACCCGTTCTCCCTGACCGAGCCCCCGCCCTCACACCACCTCTTCTCCCCAACACCGCTCTTCTTGCCCCCCCCCCCACTGTTCACCCTTACAGCTGGTAAAAAGTGGGAGGGAACAGCCCTCCCATTGGTAAAAGTGATGGGGCCATGGCCCCCTGGCCCCCCTCTTCCAGTGCCCCTTACTCACTCCCCAACCCCAGCAGGAGAGGAGCCTTGGGGTAGTGTCAGTGAGTTCGGTGCTGGGGTACGAGTGGGGTTTACACCACTGGTGCTGGAGCTCTGTGTAGCAAGGGTACATGAACGTCTCAGCAGCCGTGTGAGCCCCCCACTGTCCTGCCAATGTGGCTCAGCCCTGACACTTGCTGGAGCCTCTCCCCGGGGAGGAACCGTCCCTGGGGCCCATTCAGGCCTTGGCCTCCCTGCGGAGGTGGCCGGTGAGGCTGCCGTTAAAGTGAGTTACGATGTGAGCTCCTGTCCTCTGGGAACTGGACTCTGAGCCTGGGCTGAGATCGGTGACTGGGGAGTGAAAGGCCCCAGCTGCCCTCACTGCCCCCCTGACTCAGCTAGTCCATTCTGACCCGAGCCATTCAGCGCATTCCCCTTCCCCCCACAGTGCGATACCAGTGATGCTCACACTTGATGACACCCCCATGCCCCCAGCAGGCAGGGCGAGGGCCTGTCCAAGGAGCAATGGGCGCAATCTGCAGCAAGGGAGGTTGAGGCCGGAGATGAGGAAACACTTTCTAACTCTCAGGGCAGTGACGCTCTGCACCAGGCTCCAGGGGAGGTTGTGGGATCCCCGTCACTGGAGGTTTGTAAGAACTGGACATATCCCTGCCAGGGATGGTCAAGTCCCTGACCCAGCGTGGGGGGCTGGACTAGGCAACCTCTGGAGGTCCCTTCCAGCCCTGCATTGCCATGAGTCTAGGTGACAGCTGTTCTGAGCTGGGCCCAGGGCCCTTGGGGCTCACGGGAGAGTTAACACTGTTAGTGAACCTGGCAGCTGGCAGCTCAGCGGGGGGACAGGTGGTGTATGTGGAGCAGGCAGATGTCCTGGTTTTTTTGCACCTCAGAGGTGGTGACCCTAACAGGACCCCCAGTGATGTTTGTGTAACTGCCTTGGGTGTGTCCCCTCCCCTCCCAGCTCTGTGCGGTCGGATACCCCGGAGTGCATGGACCCCTGGGCCAGTGGTGCTGCAATGTGTGTGCATGGCCCCTGGGCTCTCTGATCCCTGCTGGAGCTGCCCAGACTCTCCCAGCCTGCACCAGGACACACGGGTCAAGGACTCCCTCCCCTCAAATCCCAGGGGACACTGAACAGCTCCTGTCCGGCCCTGTTGTGCAACAAGTGGCTAAATCCCAGTCTGAGCATGGCGATGCTGCTGCTGGGAGGAGAGAGCTTAGCAGTTCCATTTAATTATATACAGCTGAGACTGTCCATCTTGCAGAGCCCAGGCACCACCCTGGAAAGGTGATGCCAGGGGGCAGCATTTCCTCACCAATCAGCCCTTTCCCAAAGGGGCCATGTCCCTGCTCTGCAATAAACCTGGGGTGTCGCCTGACCCTTTCCACCAATCCCCAGTGACATTGCTGTTTCCAGCCTATTGCTTTTGATATGAAAGTGCTGGTGCACTGGGGAAGTGAGGAGAGAGCTCCCAGGGGCAAGTGGGATGTTGACATGAGTAAAGTGTCAGTGTTAGGTACAGTACCTGCATATAGCTGGGCTCTTCTCAGCTCTGAAAGCAAACACAGAGAGAGATGAGAACTCCCCTGAGCACAGACACGCTGAGCAGGACACAGCGTATAACACGGATTATATTAAGGGTGCGTCTGTAGAGGCAGGAAATGGAACTTACCAAGCCCCAATTCAGTGAAGAGTTTCCCTAGAAAACAATAAATAGACAGATCTGAAACCAGGCTTATAAAAAAGGATGAGAGTCAAAAACCTAAAATGAGTTTAACTCTTTAGACAAAAGATGCACCTAGGCATTCACAGCAGTTCCAGAGACTTGCACAGCTTGTAACAAGGAGTCTGAAGGAGTGTTAAGAATGAAACAGCCGAGCTGCTAGCAAAAATATGCATCTAATTAAAATCAGCTACTGACCCAGAGGAAAAGAGGGTAGGAAATATTGCACCTATATTTTAAAAAAAGCTCAAGAGTCATAAGGAGAATTACAGTCCAGTTAACTTTAATTCAGATCTCAGTAAATTGGTTGAAATTATAATTCAAAATAGAATCCAAAAGCATGTAGCTGAACACATAGGTGCCAACTCCATGGGTGCTCCAGGGCTGGAGCACTGAGGTAAAAAAAATGGTGGGTGCTGAGCACACACTGGCAGCCAACCCCCTCCCCTCCCGTGCCTCCCACGCGCCATCAGCCCCGTTGATCAGCCCTTCCCCCTCCCTCCTACCTGCCACAGATCAGCTGTTCTGTGGCGTGCAGGAGGCACTGAGGGGGAAGTGGGAGAAGTGAGGGCCAGACACACTCAGGGGAGGGGGTGGAACGGGATGGGAAGAAGTGGGGCATGGACAGGGAGGAGCAGGACCTGGGGCAGAACCAGGGGATCGAGCACACACACCCCTTCCTCCACCCAGCACATTAGAAAGTTGGTGCCTCTACTGGTCACTATAGCCAACGGGACAGAGCAGAAACTGAGGGTGGAAGATTCAGAAAAGGGAGGTGGTGGTAATTATAGCATGGAAAGACTTCAGTGTGGGGAGAGATGTTATTAGGACTGTTTAGAGAGGAGACAGCAGAGGACATGGCAGAGATGCACATACTGATGAATAGCATGGAGATGGTAAATCGATTATTGGATGGTCCTATTCACCCTCTCTCAACATTTTTTTTCCAATTTTTTTAAGTTGCTGCCTTTCAATTTCACTGAAATACTTTTCCAAGAAATACACAGTGAGTCTTCACCATCAGGTATCACTCAGATCAAGAGCTGAGTAGCATTATACATATTTAGGGAGAGCGAGGACAGTCACAGTATGTTAGATAGAACTGCAAGATTATTGGGGATGTAAAACCTCCTGATTCAGGGCATAAGCTGATCATGAACTGCCTAGAGCTAGGAAGAAACATGCTCTCTGGGCAGCATATTTCATGATTGTCTTATTGGGGTTTCTGGAACCTTTCTCTGAAGCAACCAGTGCTGTGGGAGACAGGATCTCACAGTAGCTTCTTCCCTGGTCTGATCTGCTACGGCAAATCTGGCAAAGATTCTGTTTACTGAATGTACACGTCAACAGTTATTACACAAAATCACATTACAGTGCCTAGGTAATTATCCGAAACATCAACTTTAAGTTAAAGCATTTGAGAAAATCTGCCATGAAATGTTATCAAAATAAATCACAACTTAAATGTCTGAAAGTTTAAAAATTCACAATTATATGTCTACCCCCAGCCCCAACCTTTGTGCAACCAATTTTTCCCTGGCCATCACCTTCCTGATGGGGAATGTCCCTGATGGGGAAGCTAGAAATATTAGTACAACTTAACATTTCCCCATCACTAAATATATAGTGAAGACAAAATAATACATTCACCTGCTCCCTTCTGTCAATGACTAGGAAGCAAATCCTCAGGTTATTTCAGTGGCTGGGGCACTGGTAGACATAGATAGTATGTGTAGAATGGAAGGGGGTACGGTGGAGCTCCACTTGGCATGCAGTATGAAGCAGTGTGTGTTCCGTTTGATAGGAGCCCTCAGTAGCTGCTTAGGAAGTATAAGTTATATTCCCTCCTTGCTAACATTAATGAAGAAACATTACCTTTTTCTTCACGATGCTCTTCTACAAATAAATCATAAAGAAGAGGATTTAACATATTGCACATTTACAGAGTATTTTCTACTATTATCTATACATACACAGGCTTACAGATGTTCCCATTGACTGTCCTTGTGTAATGGGATTATGCAGTCACTTGCTCAGCTACATTATTTCCATTTTTTAAAAATTGCCACATAGTTGTGCTCCATAATTGGGGCTGCTGGTTTTTGGTTTAATCGATAAACACTAATAAAAAGAAAATCTCTAATAAAAAGAAATACTTCCAAAGAGAACCAGCTGTAACAATACAGCAATGTCTGCCTGAGTCTGCAGAAAGCCTGAAACCATTGATCTGAGAGATATGAACTGTCCCCTTCATCTCAGGTTGTAGACTCTAAAGCCTTATAGTGACAGCATTCATAGCTATTTCATGGCTGATAATTTGATCAGAACCACTCAGTAGTGTGCCTCTCCCTCACTGTTTGATGTAATGACAGAAATTGGGGTAGAGTGCACTGAGGCAGCTACTTGCCATGAAGGCTGCTGGGTTTAGAATAATGAAATCAAGGCCTTTCCCCCACAAATTTAATGTCACCTCTGCCTGTGGCCAAAGGGGGCAGATGTATCCCCTCCTCACTCTGAAATGCCACCCAGAGTAGGTCTTCACTGCAGTTAGCCCAGATGATCAGCACCTGGTCTGAGCCCCTGGGTTAACCTAACCTGGCTGTGAGCAGCCCCACTGCAAAGCCCTACCCCAGTTACTGTGTCCACACTGGAGCTATGCACCCCGTGTGAGTCCCTAGGACTGCTGGAAACATATCCCGTGGTTCTCCATGCTGAGTCATCTGAGCCACACTGATTCTTTCCCAGTGAATTATGGGAGAACTTCTCTGTGCTTCTGGCACACCCGGGAGAATCATGGGATGGCACTGGAGGACTGTCAGCACTGAGTGATTTAGCCTGTGTCCTCACTGCAGAATGGGCAGGTTAACAGCCCAAGTGAAAGTGTTACCCAGGCTCTAACCCTCAGCCCCAGAGGGGCCAGCTCCCCTGGACTGAAAGCCCCACTAAACTCAGAGGGTTTGTGTGGATGGAGGTGGGGAGTTGGAAGCATCACTTAAGTAAGAGCCTGGCTACCTGCAATAAAGACACAAAATCACCTCCCACACCTGCCCAAACCTCCAGCTCCTCTGCCCCAAACACCGGGGATGCAGTGATATATTTATAATACAAAAATCTTTATTTTTCATGGAAAGCAGCAGTGAAAGAATGCAGCCCCTGGGCACTGAGGGTCCCCTTCTTCCATGGCCACTGACCTGTCAGAAGACAGGGCATCCACAGCAATCCCAAAGCACAGGCCATATAGGGGCCTCAGCAGCTCTTAAGCAGTGCACAGCCAGATCCCATAGCCACCCATTCTGTGCGATCACAGAGAGAGGCTCTGGGGCAGACCAGAGTAGGAGTCCTGGTCAGTGGGTCTGTGAGCTGAGCAGATTGACTGGACCCAACCTTACATCCAGAACCGTGTTAGGCTGAGATTTGAATGAAAGCGACACAAGGAACCAGAGAGTGAGCTCTCAGCACAGCCCCAACTTTGCCTGATGAGCATGGCCACCAGCAAAGGCCATTGGATATGATCACAACACTGTGCCGTTGCTCACTGTGTACTGGCAATCAGTGCAACACGATGTTCTGTGCACTGAGCTCACTGCCTCACAAGGCCCTGCCTTGCTTACACCAATTTTATCCAAGGTGCTTTTCAACTGATTCAGTTAAACTCATGAAAGTCTGTGTGTAGACACAGCCCAAGGGAGTTTAATGGGGAATCCCCAATGAGATTTCGGAGTCTCCTCTGCTGAGAGAGGGACCCAATTACGCACCGGTCTCAAATGTTTCAGGTTCTTCATTCCTCAATGAAAGTCAAAAATTTTCACAACCCCCTTTTATTTACTATAAAAGTCAGAGTAAAAGATGTATCAATAACTAAGATAAGCCTGGATAATCCATCACAACCACTACAATTACTGTATGCGACATCCCAAACTCGGAAGGTTTTAGCAGCCTCAAAGTTATTCTGGACATTTTATTGTCTTTGCTTTACAACTGTTATAATTTCTTCAACAATCCATAACCCCCGCCACCCCCCCCCCGCCGCCACCCCATACAATAGCCTTCCGTGATCCCATTCCAGGGGGTTGTGACCTGCCAGTTGATAAACGCTGGGTTAATTAGTACAGCAGTCATGGCTGAGCGAATCATGTTTCTGCGATGATCTCGAGATGTCAGTCATAACCTCCCTTTGGTGTAATTGCAAATGACCCATCTACAGAGAATCTTGGTACTTGCTCATCTTCCTCATTGTTCACAAATAGCTACATAAAATCTTTAATACACCCCACTGGCCCAGACACTGACCTTTCTGTCTCTCCAGGTCAGATCGCAGCGTCTCTAGGGGGAGAAAATGGAGAAAGGTGAGATTTCACCATCATGTTTATGGGCACATCACTACTGTTAGCTTTGCACAGTCACACTAGGGTGCAAGAGGCAGACAGAAAACAAATGGACACTCAGACAGATCTGCCCAGGGGTCTTTGCACTCAGCATCCCTGCTGCCTGGGACTGAGTCATGGTAGCAGACAATAGCGGGGACAGGATGACATATCCTCTCCAGTGGCCACTTAAAAGTCTCCCCACAGAAGCCACCCCACTGCCTGCATCCCAGTCACACTCCTCTCAGATCTAGCTGTTGAGGGGCAGTGTGGGGGGAGCTGAGAGAAGGTCTCTTTGTCTTAGGCCAGGTGTACACACAAAGTTTCACTGGTTTCATTTAGAAGTGTGTACAATAGCAGGATCTCTCTCCCCAGCATAGAGGTGCTGCCAGGCCTCAGTTTCCCCTCTCAGACAGTTGTTCCCCAGGGGTCTAAAGTCTGCAGCTGCTGGAAGGGTAACTTGTGGTCAAGTAATTTTGGGTTAAGTTCTCTGCACAAAGCTCTGTCAGGGCCCTTCCCCTTTCCAGGATCAACAAAAAGTCCAATGAGTAAAACAGCTGAACAATCTGCTACATCCACCCCCACCGGGTCACAGCCCTTCTCTGGGCTCAATAATCCTTCTAGACTTCAGACAGTTCATCCCTAGCCCTCTCCCATCCTCCAGCTCTCCAGTCCCTTACCCAGGGCTCAGTCAAGCCTCATCCCCTAACAGTTGGGGTTTATGTCCATCTCCTCCAGGTGGTGCTATGGGAGGCCCTGGGTTCCCCTTCTACTCTGGGTTCCAGCCCAGCGACCTTAAATATGCAGGGACTGTTCACTCTGCTCAGGAACCTTGAGTCGCTTTTCCCTGGGCTGCTTCCTACACGTCCTGTCCCTTTCTGGGCTTCTCTGCAGCTTCTCCCAGGCTTCTGGTTTCCCACTCTCCTGGGCCCATTTCTGGCTATGCCCCTCTCTGGCTATGTTGCCACGCCTCCTGCCAGGCTGCTGTGGAGAGACCCAGCCCAGGTCCTTCCCTACCCCTGGTCACCAGCCTATATTCCAGCCTGGTCCCACGGCCTGCCAGGTGTATTAGCTGGAGGCTCCTCCATGGAACCATGGCCATGGGCAATATGTCTGTCACAGTTCACAGAGTCTCCTGATACTTGTCCAGTCTGCAGTGAAGTCTTGTGGTCTGTCTTCTCAATGGAGGAGTGAGCCTGTAGTTTTAGGAGGGCCTCGGCCATCTTCCTCATTGTTCTCAAATAGCTACATAAAATCTTTAACATGTCCCACTGGCCCAGACACTGACCTCTCTCTCTCTCTCCAGGTCAGATCGCAGAGTGTCTGGGAGAGAAAACTGCTTCTGATCTGGGGATCCCTCAGTCTCTCCTGAAGAAGCTGTTCCATTGTGTATAAATAATTAAAATGTTCTTGGAGCTGGGGACTGGCTCCTGGGTTTCCCGCATCCCAGGTGGGGGCCCTCACCACCAGGCTATGGAGTGTCCCAGTAATTAGAGTTGTACATAGTGGAACAATCTCATCAGGCGAGATGGAGGTGGGAGCTCAGTGGTTAGGGCACTCTTCTGAGAGGTGGGAGACCCCCTATCCAAAGTCTCGCACCATCAGGCAGAGGGGGGAATTCACTTAGAGTGAGCTCTCTAACCACTGGGCTGAAAGATACAAGGGAGATGGCACCACCAGGTCCTCCTCTGGCCAGAGTTTGTATGTGTCCTGATTTGGTGGGAGAGGCTGGATCAGGCCCCGCAGGCAAGACAGGTGTCCAAACACTTATCTCCAGCTGCTTTGTGGATGACTCTGGGGCTTAAGTGGGAAATAGGTGTCTGGGTGCCTAGAGGGAGGCAGAAGTGCACATGCCCAGAGGCAGAAACACAGGTAACTAGGGACTTAAAGACTTAAGCTTCGAGGGAGTTTAAGCACCTACAAGGTCAGGAGGCAGACGAGGAAGGGTTCTGTGGCTTGCAGCAGTGCCTAACACCGGGACTTGGGTGCCTACATCAGGAGGTTAGGTAGCTATGTCCATTTGTGGAGCTGGGCCTTAGCAACTAGGTGGGAGCACTCAAGGGAGCTGCTCCTTGGTAGCAGGGCAGTTCTGCCTGAGCTGAGGTTTCTGTGCAACTGCCTGCGGGCAGTTTTGGCTACATCTGTTCCAGACAAAGAGGACCTGTGCACATTCTGATAATAAATTATACGAGGAGACACCCTCAGTCCATGTCACTGATTTCTCTACCAATAGGGAAATGGCCTGCTGCAAGGCCCCAGATCTGCCACCATTCAGTGGAAGTTCCATGTGCCGTTCATTTAACGTCACATTTCTGTTTCCAACTGAGACAATATGGATCCCCGCTGACTAGTGAACAACAATGCCAGGACTGGATTGTTTAGTGAGAGCTACAAGGGTGAATGCACTTGATACTTTCTTCTGTTTGAATGATTTGCTCTCCTTCAGCCTCTCTCCATCTGTGTCCAAATCTCTCTTCAGAACATTGACTCCCAATCCCTGAGTCAACCCCTCTCTTTAAATCAAAGAGGGAAAAACAGAAAATCTCCCTCATTCTCTTCACATTCTGTCCATTTCTAACTTTACCTTTCGCTCTGTGCTGCCTCCAGAAGCAGTAACTGGCCAAGGCAATGACAACAGCCAGGATCACACCCAGCACCACCAGCCATGGGCTCACCCTTGGGAAGAACAGCTCTGCAAGAGAAAGCGCCATTGTGACAATGTGGAAACTGTCTGTAATATTTGTATGAATCTCTACTTATCACCTGCGTATTGTTACCCAGTGGGTGCAGATGGGTTAACATGATGCCCCCAGAGCAAAGCAGGAGACGTGAGATGTTTGTCTGGGGTGATCTGAATGGATCGTTCAGGACTTGGTAGGACCAGCCCATATCAGTGGCAGCCCTGACAGAGACAGGAGATGCCTGAGGGACTAAACAATTGACACTTGAACATGTGAACTCAACATGGCTCTGCATGAGGCAAATGATGGGCAGAGGTGACAGGGGGCAGTGACAAGAACTGGGCTCACAGAGACGTCACCTGAGACTAAGACAAAGGGTCAGAGACAAAGAAAGGACACCAAGATGATTCCTACAGCTGCGTTTCTCAAAGGATGTCAGCAACCAGGTCATGGGTGGTCTTGCCTAATGGTTGGAACAAGAGTTCAGCATACCAGTTAGAGCTGGATCCAGATGGGGTGGGCCTGGGATCAAATCTAGGAGTCAGAAGACAAAGCCTAAGCCCCAGGGTTAATCAGAGTCACAGTCAGAGAGCACAGTGGAGGGTCAGAGCCAGGAAGTAGTTAGGGGCTGGAGCAGGAGTGGTTAAAGACAGGCACAAAATGCACTGCATAGCCAGCTACGTCACTCTGGGCTGTGAAAAATCCACGCCCCTAAGCAACGTAGTTAAGCCAAGCAATCCCCCGGTGCTGGCAGCGCTAGGTCGATGGAGGAATTGTTCTCTCAGCCCAGCTACTGCCTCTTCAGGAGGTGTGTTAACTGCAACAACAGGAGAACCCTTCCCATTGCTGTAATGAGCGTCCACACTGACATGCCACAGCAGGGCAGCTGCGCCTGTGCCGCTGCAGCATTTCAAGTGTAGATAATCCTTGAGTTTTGGCTGAACATTTGGCCTTTGACATCTTTCTTGATAACCTCTTCTCAGTGCTCCTCAATGTTAAATGAGACCTGACTTTGATTTCTGTTCCCCTTATCTCACTTCCTGAAGTATCACTAAATTTAACAGCAAATAAATATCGGCCCTGTAGCCTCAGTGCCATGCGACCTTGATAAATCTCAGCAGCCAAGCAACACCGGACTGGGCCAGTGCTTGGATCAGAGACCTCCATGAAATGGGAATCTCTGCAATAGACTGCGCTGTGAGTCCCAGACTAGAGGGCCTATTTAATTAATCTCCAGGGAAACTTGCTTCCCAAACTTTGCTTTTCTCTCTCCTCCTCCTCCTCCCCCCACCTTCCCTGCACTCTTATACATTCATCTGTTTAGATCCATTTTCCCTTTGTCAATTCAAAATCTAACTCTAAAGCCCCAAGAGAAATGTATATGTACAATACCTTATTTAGGCATTGTGAGCCTGGGCACCAGGAGGGGGTTCTTTATTTTGTGATTATTAAACTATGGGCAATACCAGAGCCTATTCAGCAAACACCAGAATGCAGCAATCTGAGATTCGCAGATGAATAGTGCCGTAAACATGCAAAGTGTTGTTATTTTATTACAGTAATGGCTAACTAGCAATTTAATTAACAAAAACAAAAACTTTCTTTAGTGACCATTAAGGTCCTGCCACACCCACCACAACCCTAAAGGCCTAGAAATCAGAAGCAAAGGAAAATACATTCCTAGGAGCCTTCACATCCTCAACATGGCTGTCAATAGCACGCTCCGACTCCAGCTCTCCATAAGACTGTCACTTCCACCTCCCACTGAGACCAAACAGCTTTTGTAAAGGATGGTTTTTCATTGTGTGAATTAAATCAACTAGTTTTTTTAAAAAGAAATTCTGTTATATGCACCCGTAAACTTCTCACAGCAGGGGCAGAAATGTTTGAACCCAAACTCTATAGCTAGAGCTTCAGCACCAACTGCTACTGGAGCTATGGCTGGCTTCCTACTAAGCTAGTTACTAGAGATAGGCCTGACCCACACAACTATTCACTAGACTGCAGTAGAAAACTGGAGTTCAGGAATGCTGGAGTGTGTTTCTGGATCTGAGGGGGCACTGTGGTGAACTGGTCATCGATAGAATAACCAAACCACACACATAGGGACAGATCTTCTGCAAAGCAGGAGGAATCAAACCATTGTTTTGCTCATAGCTCCAAGCCCCTTTCAGCCAGCACTCTGCCCAAAACTCTCTCACTAGGCTTTTCTCAGCCCCACATTCCCAGTACTTGTTATGCTCCTTCCCTGTGTCCATCTGCTGTGTAATCACTGCTTCTCTCTCACACACACCCCTCTACCAAAATAAATATCCAGCAAAACCCCTCCACCCACATGTGCCTGAGACATGCCTTTGTTTTGGGCAGTGGCATGTGCTTATATCTGGAGTGGAGGCTGCTAGTTTTTCAGCTCTCCGGTTCCACAAAAGGGCTTTCTGGCTTCTTACCACTGTCTTAAATTAAGGGCAGAGGTTATGCCCAACTAGGGAGGCCGCTCATCCGGTATTAAACCGGTTGGTGCGCTGTTTGAGAGGTTTGTCCCCTGTCCAGCAATGGGACAAAACCAGACAGTTTTGTTTGGCATCAGATGGGGCCTGCTGCTCTGCCTCTTCTGGCTTTCAAAAATGGCACCTCCCACCCCAGTCACCCTTGTTGGGGGGCAGGGTAGTGCACTCAAAGATAGCAGCCCCTCATTCAGCGTGACCTCACACAAACCATCTCACCAGCGGGGTTAGGATCATGCCAATGGGGGGCAGGGTCAGACCCTTCCCAGAAGAACCAGAATGTCTGGTATTCCAGGAACATGTGAATGCCCAACTTATGTCCAACCCAGAACAATATGGCTGGGTTTGGTGTTTGTTTGTTTTTTTAAACCACTTTTACTACATTTCTTAAAAATAAAGGTTTAACAGTCCTGTCACAATAAAACTCTGCCACTACTGTAAAAATGCTGCCACTCCACCAAAATATGGCACTAGGGCCTGATCCTTCACTCCGTACTCAGGTAAAGATTTAATTTAAGCCAGTGGGACTTCGCCCTGAATGCTGCCTTCTTGATGCTGCTGTTAGATTAGTGTAGCCTTTGGTTGTAATGCAAGAAAGAAACCCAGGTACGAGTGTAACAGAGGGTGTTTTGCGTTACCCAGAGAAAAGCTATAAACGGGGGTCAATAATAAGTACACAATAGTATACACTCCTCACTAACATCTGTAATATCTCATGAGAGCCCAGTGCAGTGTGGGTGGGCACTGACCTGCTATGAAAACTGTTGATATTTTCTCTTGGTTGACGAGTGGGTTCCTGACAGAACAGGACAAATTCTGGTTGGAATCTTCTGTTATAACATTAGAAATCTGAGTTTGAAATAGGCCATTGGTGTCCTTGGATATTTTTTCAGAGGCAGATGATAACAGCTGCCCATGGTGATCTTTCCACTGAGCCTGAGGTTCTGGATGCCACCCAACCGATCGACACACAACCCAGATTCCTCCGTCCTGGTGACCATCAACAGAGATGTGGGGGTCTGAGCCCATAGCTAGAGGAGAATGGAATGAACCTGTGTTAATTCTACACTTTCAGCGAAACAGACAGGAGCCTAAACCTTCAGGAGAAGTAGCAAATTAACTCTCTTTCAGTGTCCCCAGCACCCACCGTCAGAGCGAGCTACGTGAAAAGCACACGGCAGGTGTGTGTCACTGAGTGCTGGGTGGCCTGTTCCCTTCACTATGGCCTGCGATACTTTGCTCAGCTAGATACCAGAATCTTACTAGTGCAGCACCCTTGAAAGCTTTAGCTTAGTGTGGACAGTGCATGTTAGAGGACAGGGACTAGCCCAAAGCCCACTGAAGTCACTGGAAAAGGCCTTGGGTGATCTATGGTCTGACGCACCTAGCAGAGCAGTAACTAGGCTTTACTAGTCACCTCTGTTTCCACCCCATTCTTCCATCCCCACAGCTTTGCACCCTGGGTGACTGCCCCACTTGCTCTGGCCTGCTTATGGCCTGGTACCTGGACTCCTAAAATTGCATGTTCAATCCCATCACAGTGGACTCAGACCTTCACTAGAAGACAGATGAAGTCCTGGCCAGTTTACTTTGTTGGTGTCTCAGCAATGAAATAGTCAACAATGATGACATTGCAAATGTCATCATATTTCAGTGTCAATACCCCAATGAGATGAATGGGACATTCACATCTCTTCACCAATTATTTCAGGACGTTGCTGGATTCAGGAAGACAAAAGTGCTTCAACTACACTTGTTTCATGTTCAAAAAGTTTCAAAACCACAAAAGTTTGCCATATAATTATGTGGAAATTCCACAGAGTTGAAACGATTCAGTCTTTCATTATTGTTTCAACTAATTTACTCAGTTCTGAAGTAAATCCAAGGGTCACCTCTAGCACCATATTTACTGATAGTTAAAACACTGGCTGCCTTCCATTCCTCCAGTACAGCAGTGATTTTAACATTTGCATGATTTTGTTTGCAGCTCAGCCACTGCACTCTTAAATTCATATAACTGTTCTGAAGGAACTCTTGGTGATGCCTTGCTATTTAATTAATCAGTTTATTCCAGTTTTTCCTCTTTTAATAGATCACTCTCTGACAATGCCTCATCTTTATTAGCTGAGAAGAGCAGATATCTCCTCTGTGCTGACAATTGGTGCAAAGAAAACATTTGGCTTCTCTGTAATGTCCTTATCCTCTTTGATTGCTCCCTTTCCTCTGTATTGGTACACCTTACCCACCAACTCTCAGGCAGACTACCAGCTCCTGATAAACACTGAAACAATTTCTTGATATTTGTTTTTGGCTTTGGCTTTTTATTCTGCCCCTCCTAATTTATATCTTATGCCTTACATTGCAGTTTCCTTCTATTGGTTTCATCTCAGCTGGGTTTCCACTTTTATGGGGAAATTAATATTATAAAGACTAAGACTGAGAGTAAATAGATTCTATTTTCATATATTTCTTTAGGTGACATGCCACTTTATTGCTTTATCTAAAAATGATTATTTCACAATTCAATTTGTCATTTATATTGAGTTTTGAGCTATCTGTAGATAAAAATACTGAAATACTCCGACAGCATCCTGAGATGCTCTGACAATGTTCTTCCTGATCTTAGTTCCTGAGCAGAGCTGAGCAGGAAGCAGTTCTCCTGCCCTGTGAAAATTGTCAAGCTATATAAAAAAAATTCCATTAGGAAATTGAGACAAAAAAAATCAAAAACTCCAAAAATTTTCATGAACCAAAAATCCCCCCAAAATTGAGTCAAGTTAGTTGAAACATTTCATTTCATTTTTGACTATTTTTACTTATCAACTATAATTAGCTTACATTTTAAAACAAATAGTTTTAACTGGAAAATTGATTTTCTCATGTTATAAATATCAAAACAAAAACGTTTTGACAATTTTGAAACTTTTCTTCAATTTTTTTTGAGTCAAAAAATTGGTTGACACCAACCCTTTCCCACGGAAAGTTTCAGTTTCAACAAATCAGCACTTTCTGATGAAAAAAAAGCTTGGTCAAAAAATTCCCGACCAGCTCTATTCCAGAGGGGTATGGGACTATGAAAATAACAACGCAATTCCAAAAGAAGTCGATCCTATTGTATGACTCAAAAAAAATCAGTTAATAGACATAGATCCAGATCCAGATCGGCGCTGAGTAACTGCAGTTTCAGTGGGAGTCATCAATGATAAGCCCTTCTCGAGATTTGGAAGGGAAAGAAAAAAAACCTGCTGGAAAGGTTTTATATGAAGTTGTTCTATGTTTAAACAGGCAAACGACAGGCACCTGATATAAGCAGAATCCAAGGAAAAAGAGTGAGGAGGTGTCACAGCTTTGTCAAGCACCCCCTTCTCGGCCACTCACCAGACTGCTGTGAAGGGATCCAACCATTGAATCTCATGTGTTTTAAACCTCTAGAGCAGGGCTCGGCAACCTTTCAGAAGTGGTGTGCCGCATCTTCATTTATTCACTCTGATTTAAGGTTTCGTGTGCCGGTAATACATTTTAATGTTTTTTAGAAGGTCTCTCTCTACAAGTCTATATAATATATAACTAAACTATTGTTGCATTGTAAAATAAACACGGTTTTCAAAATGTTTAAGAAGCTTCATTTAAAATTAAATTAAAATGTTGATCTTACGCCACCGGCCCGCTCAGCCCGCTGCTGGTCTGGGGTTCTGTTCACCTAGGCTGGCAGTGAGCTGTGTGGGGCCTGTGGCCAGAACCACAGCTGGGAAGGGTCTGGCAGCCAGAACCCCAGACCAGCAGCGGGCTGTGGGGGCCAGCAGCCGGGACCCCAGACCGGCAGCGGACTGAGCGGCTCAGCCCACTGCCGCTCAGGGGTTCCATCCGCCAGCTCCTGCCAGCCGGGATCCTGGCTGCCTGACCCGCTCAGCCCGATGCCGGTTTGGGGTCCTGACCCTGCCCACATAGAGTGGGTACCTACCTTCTCCCTGGTTCTGGCCCATTCTCTTCCTCTCTCTGCACTGAGCTGAGGGTGGGAGTGGACCGAGCACAGGGCTGGGGGTGAAGGGTCTGGCCAGGAGCTAGAATGAGGGAGGGGGCTCAGGGTTGAGGCAGGACGTTTGGGTGTGGGGCACTTACCTGAGTAGCTCCCATATGATGCGAGGGGTGCAGGTGGGAATGTGGGGGGGTGTGTGCAGGAGCTCCCGTTTGGTGCTCAAGGTGAGGGTAGGGATGCGGGGGGTGCTGGGGATGTGGGGGTGCTGGGGATGTGGGGGGTGCAAGAGTAAGGGCAGAAGGCTGGGGACATTTGAGGAGGGTGCAGGTGTCAGGGTAGGGGGGCTGGGTATGTGTTGGGGTGTCAGAATCAGGGCTGGGGTCATGGGGTGGGGTGAAGGAGTCAACAGAAGGCTGGGTGGTGCAGGGCTCAGGGCAGGGACCTGGGTGTGTGTGTGGGGGTGCAGAGCTCAGAGCAGAGGACTGGGTGACTGCCCCCCTCAGAACCCCCAACCCCCACCCCCGCTCCTTGTCCCGACTACCCCCTCCTGGGACCCCACCCCCTATCTAAGCCTCCCTGCTCCTTGTCCCCTGACTGCCCCTCTAGGACCCTACCCCCTACCTGTCCCCTGACTGCCCCAACCCTTATCCACACCCCCGCACCCAGACAGAACCCCCTGGACTCCCATGCCCTATCCAACCGCTCCCTGCCCCCTAACAGGACCCCCAGAACTCTGGACCCATACAACGCCCACCCCTGCTCCCTGCCTGCCCCAACCCCTCTCCACGCCCCTGCCTCCTGACAGCGCCCCCCCAGAACTCCCGACTCATCCAACCACCCCCTCCAGAGACCCCCACCCTAACTGCCCCCACAGGACCCTCCTTGCTCCCTGTCCCCTGACTGCCCTGACCCCTATCCACCCCGCACCCCCTAACAAACCCCAGGATTCCCATGTCCCATCCACCCCCCTGCTCCCTGACTGCCCCCTCCAGAGACCCCAGCCCCTAACCACCACCCCCGGGACCCTCCCCATCCAACCCACCCTGCTCCCTGTCCCCTGACTGCCCTCACCCCTTATCCAATACACCCTCCACCGCAGCCCCAGCCCCCTTACCATGAGGCTCCACGCTCATCCGAAACACTGCTGTCGCGCACAGCCCCGGCCCCCAGAGCGCTGTGCGTGCTGCCGCAGGGCTCCGGGCGAGCGGGGAGCGTGTTTCCCTCCCCATGGAGTCAAACGCTGCCCTGTGGGAGTGCGCAGCCCTGGCCCCCAGAGCGCTGCACGCAGCGGCAGGGCTCCAGGGGAAGGGGGGAAGGCGGTGGAGGGGCCAGCGGCTTGCTGCGCTCGGCCCGGTGCTCCAGCCCGGGAGCACGGACCCTGCGGCTTGCCGCATCGGCAGGATTTTTAATGGCACACTGGAGTCCCAGCAGGCCGCAACGTATCATTAAAAATCAGCTCACGTGCCATCTTTGGCACACGTGCCATAGGTTGCCAACCCCTGCTCTAGAGGCTGAGCAAAGTCCAGGCCCAGACAAGGCCTGATGTCTCTCAGCCCACTGCTGGGGTGCAGATCCTCCATCTTACACCTCCTCAAGTGAGGAGACCTCATAGTCCAACTGTCCAGCCCCTGCTGGGACCAGTGCTGTTCCCATAGGCAGCTCCCACAGCTTAAACACACCCTTGTTGTCCCAGAACTCCAGCTGTGTGAGCATTCTGGGTCCACTGGTTACGTGGTAGAGTAACACACAGAGAGACTTTGCATAGGATTAGAACACTATTGCTCTTTCTTTGAAAACACAGATCTATAGAAAAATAATAGTCCTACATGCATTTCCCTCTCACAATTTCCTTACCACTCCAAAGTATTCTCTGGGCTGGGTCAGAGTCCTCTGGAGGTATCTAAGAATCTAAGTCCCTTTTGGCTGCAGCACATGGCTTGTCTTCTCAGCCAGGGGGCCTCCCTCTCCCAGACAGTCTTCTCTGGCCTCGACTGGTCTGCATCCTTCCTCTCTTTCCCAAAGTTTCTTGTTCCTGTCCCACTAAGGGTCTCTAGTTTATATGTCCCATCACTAACACCTGGTTTCTTTGTTCTGCTTCTGGTCATTTTCAACTCACCAAACTCCAGTACCCCTACAGACCAGCAGGAGGAAGTGGCTTCTTCCCAGTTCCAGCTAACATCCTTAGCACACTTATTGACAGGTCAAAGTTAAAGAGTCATTAAAGCTAACTACTCCTCATTGCAATAAGTCTGGTGTGTATGTGCTACAGCTTGGTCAGTAATGGTGGATACACGTAGACATAGAGACATTCTATGATACAGCAATTTTCATAAAAATAACTTCATAATATCAAACAGAATTCATAAGCTATACAGAGAGTCCCCAAATCATCACAGTGGGTTTGTTTATCGTCAGAGAAATATTTGAACTCTATACTGCTCTGTTTAAAATCAAATTTAGAAACTGCCCTGAGTACAGGGCACACAAGCAAAATTCTTCCATTTTTTCTCAGGGATTGACCCTACTATGCAATAACTGGAAGCTAAAAGAGAATTCTGGATAGTCACATGTGAATGAGAGCGATAAAAGGGTATATCACAATGAGTGATTACTCCATTTATTATACTGCTGGCAAATCAAAACAATAGAACACAATAACTGACCTGATACCATCAGTTCCAATATAGCTTCTTCATAAAAGATATCGTATTGAAAAAAGCATGTGTACTGCCCATGATCAGAGGGCTGGACATGGTGTATTCTCAGGGAAACACTCCCATTAGTGATGCCATCTTTCAGCAGCTCTGTCCTCCCATGATATTCCAGCATCTGCTCTTCATACTTGTCCTGTCCCTTCTGATACAGGTGGACAACTGAATGATATTGGAATCGGAACCATCGCACCTCCATGTTCTCAGCGCTCATCCTGGGGGAGAGGTAGCAAGGCAGGACGGCCTCCCCACCTACGGAGGTGGTGATTGGATGGTCAGGTCCAGTCACTGTGAACTGTGCTGTGAAATGTACCAGCAGAAAAGGTGATAAAGTCAGAAAGAAACTGAATGAATGTTAATTTAGCTACAACAGTGGGGCAGTGCACCAAAGTGTGCAGGGTGCAAACAGAAAGAGTGTGGATACAATGCAGCACTGGTGCTTACACTAGAGCAGCCCTGCTGTTCAACGACCAATGGTTCAATTCTCTAACACAGACAGAGGGTATGAGACTAGTACCCACAAAGGCAAAGAGACAGCGCCTGAGACAAAACGCACTGAGGAACTGCCACAGTTTATCATCATTAGTAAAACATTTTAGTCACAATTTGTATGTTATTGTATTGTAAAATTGTGCCCCCTTGTGTGTGTTCATTATGCTACAGTCTTTAATTATGTGAACACATGGTATTTTTTCCATGGGAGCCCTGCCTCATTCAGTGCACAGGATGGATCGTGCTCACTGAATGAGCAGCTATTCAATGTTTTTTTTTATCCTAATCATTCAGTGTAGGGATCCAGGCCAGGGGATCCATTACTGCCACCCTCCAAAT
This sequence comes from Mauremys mutica, assembly GCF_020497125.1. Classification (NCBI taxonomy): domain Eukaryota; kingdom Metazoa; phylum Chordata; order Testudines; family Geoemydidae; genus Mauremys; species Mauremys mutica. The sequence continues at coordinate 44,256,367 of NC_059083.1, forward strand.
CCTGCACTAGATATAGAATTATATTGTCTACTCAAGGGCTTTTCTATGGTGCTCATCCCTATCTGAGTGTGTCAACTCATACTAATGATTTTTAACTTCACAACATTCTTTTGAGTTAGGGAGGTTTTGTTATTTCCATTTTCCAGATAGGAAACTGAGGCACAGAGCTATTAAGGCCACTAACTTTGGGTGCCCAAACAGAGACACCTAGGGCCTGATTTGCATTCTTATGGCATGTTACACATCCCCACTACACTCCCATGGAATCTGCTGGCAGTGGTGAGTGCTTTGCACTTTTGCAAATTAGGCCTCAAGCACTCCCAGGACACTCCTGTGCCAGGGGCTGCAGGGAGCAGGGCTGGGCTGTTAAAACCAGCCACATGTCCCTCAGGGAAATACCAGCCCCAAGAGGGGAAAATTCTTGGCTGGGAGGACCAGGCAGCTTTCTGGAGTGATGGTACCAGAATGCAGCCAAAAATCTGGAACGAAGGGACCAGTTTGTGACTTGCATGGTCTTCCAGGGTGAACAGACATGGTGAATGACATGAGGCTTTAACATGAGAGAACTGGTACGTTTAGAAGGAGAAGGTATATGAGCAGCAGTAATCTCATGGATAAGTAGGAATTCCCACCTGATGCCAAATGGTGAATGTGCAGAGCAATGAAGAAAACGACATAGCCAGGCAGAGAGTAGCTCACAGCGAAGCCATGGAAGAATGAGAAAATCGTTCTCTTCATTATAACTTGTCCTGAGCAAGGGGAGAAACAAACAAAACCAAACCGGTGTTAGCAAACTGCTGGGATTTCGCTACAAGTGCAGTGAATAAGCTGCAGGACACACAGGGTGTTGCAGTACACAGGGCAGAAGCTTACAAACATGCCATGACCTATGAAAACAACAATGAAGGGGGGAGAGATGCACCTAAATATGGGATCCACATAAACCTGGTGTGGATTTGCAGAGACTGTAGCCTGCATTTCCCACTCACAGAAAGCCAGGCGGGGGGACATCCAGTGTGACAGGTGCCTGCTTGTGGAATCTCTCAGGAAGCAGGTGGGAGAGCTACAGGAGAAAATGGCCAGGCTGAGGAGTATCCATGAACACAAGGAATTAATTGACAGTATTCATATGGAGACTTCCAGGGCTGAGGATGCCATCCAGCTACAGACAGCTGCTGGCACACCACCAAGGTAGGAGGATATGGCTCTGTCACAGGGAGGACACTGGTGGCTGGTTACTTCTGGCAGCAGGCAGTGCTCCACCCCTACTCCCAACCCACCCACCATGGTGATGGAGAACCGTTATGCTGCCCTGACAACGAGCTATGATGAATCACCCCCAAAGGCTGAAAAGGAAGCCATGTACCCCCAAGGCTGGGAGGATCACAGCCACCATTCCCAGGAGGAAACGTAGGGTAGTGGTGGTTGGTGACCCTCTTCTGAGGGGGACAGAGGCACCCATCTGTCACCCTGACATGGCATCCCAGAAAGTATTCTGCCTGCCAGGGGCCCGTATCCAAGATGTTACAGAGGGATTGTCAAGGATCATCTGGCCCTCTGACTACTACCCCATGCTACTCAGCCATGTGGGCACTAATGATACTTCTGATCTGCTGAGGGTCATACCTTGCAGGGACTACAGGGCTCTGGGAGTAAGGGTGAGGGAGGTGGGAGCGCAGGTGGTGTTTTCTTCAGTCCTTCCAGTCAAGAGTAGGAGCCCAGACAGAGACAGAGGCATCCTGGAGGTGAATGCCTGGCTGCGAAGATGGTGTCACCAGGAGGGCTTCGGCTTCCTTGACCACGGGATGCTGTCCCTGGAAGAAGCAGAGATGGGGTCCACCTATCAAGGAAGGGGAAAAGCATATTTGGATACAGACTGGCTCACCTAGTGAGGAGAGCTTTAAACTAGGTTCGAAGGGGGCAGGTGACCAAAGCCCACAGGTATGTCAAAAACATGGAGACCCGGGAGAAAGGTCGGAATCTGGGAGGAGCATGGGCTGTTAGAGCAGGGATAATGAAGAGACAAGACAGAACTGGGGGGCAGGGCAGGGGAATCAAATCAGTATCTTACATGTCTGTATACTAATGCAAGAAGTATGGGTAATAAGCAGGAAGAACTTGAAGTGCTAGTAAATAAACACAACTATGACATTGATGGCATCACAGAGATTTGGTGGGATAATACACGACTGGAATATTGGTATAGAAGGGTACAGGTTGCTCAGGAAGGACAGGCAGGGAAAAAAGGGAGGAAGTGTGGCCTTGTATATTAAAAATGTACATACCTGAACTGAGGTTGAGATGGAAAGAGGAGGCAGAGTTATTGAAAGTCTCTGGGTAAGGATAAAAGAGGTAAAAAACCAAGGGTGATGACATGGTTGAGGTCTACTACAGACCACCTAACCATGAAGAAGAGGTGAATGAGGCTTTTTTTAAAAAAACAACTAACAAAATCATCCAAAGCACACAACTTGGTGGTGATGGGGGACTTCAACTACCCAGACATCTGTTGGGAAAATAACACAGCAGAGCGCAGATTATCCAACAAGTTCTTGGAATGTATTGGAGACAATTTTTTTATTGGAGAGAATTTCAAAGTGGAAGGCGGCTTGGGTGAAAGTGATCATGAAATGATAGAGTTCTTGATTCCAAGGAATGGTAGGAGGGAGAACAGCACAATAAAGACAATGGATTTCAGGAAGGCAGACTTTAGCAAACTCAGGGAGTTGGTAGGCAAGATCCCATGGGAAGCCAGTCTAAGGGGAAAAACAATTGAAGACAATTGGCAGTTTTTCAAAGAGACATTATTAAGGGCGCAAGAGCAAACTATACCACTGCATAGGAAAGATAGGACATATGGCAAGAGACCACCCCAGCTTACCCAGGAGATCTTTTTGATTTTTAGATCATTGAAGAAGTCCTACAAAAAGTGGAAACTAGGTCAAATTACGAAGGATGAATATAAACAAATAACACAATAATGTAGGAACAAAATTAGTAAGGCCAAGGCACAAAACCAGATCCAAATAGCAGGGCCGTCCTATACGCAGCTCTATAGGGTACCTGAAAATTTGGGGCATTCCTGGGTCTTAGTGTCCAACCTCCCGCCTCTTCTTATCCCTGTTCTGACCCTTCCTGCAGGCTTGCACAGCAGTCTGCTATAGCCTGGTGAGTCTTCCTCTGGAGGGGATCCACTAACTTAAAAGTGAAAAAGCCTCCAGCCTGCCAGACCTATTAGCACAATACTAAAAAAATAGAACAGGAGCACTTGTGGCACCTTAGAGACTAACAAATTTATTTGACCATAAGCTTTCGTGGGCTACAGTCCACTTCTTCGGATGCAGTAGCCCACAAAACTTATGCTCAGATAAATTTGTTAGTCTCTAAGGTGCCACAAGTACTCCTGTTCTTTTTGCGGATACAGACTAACAGGGCTGCTGCTCTGAAACCTAGCACAACACTGAAACTGTTAAAGAGCCATTCAAGGGGTAATGAAGACATTTAACAGGCATTTGCCAACCCCCAGGTATCTACTGCCAGTTTCTGAATGTACTGACAAAAACAGTTGTGCAGGACTGGAATATTTACTCAGAACATGTTAGTCTACAGGATCTTCGTTTAAAATTTGCTTTAAAATATTTCATTAGTGAGTTGGTGAAGATAATATTACATCTCTAAAAAATCCTTGCATAGATTTTTAGATGAATAATCTGAGTATTCATCTTTAGCTGTAAATGCTTGGATATTCAAACATATAGTTTTTTAAATAAATCCACTCTTATATAAAATATATTTTTTAATTTTAATTATTATAGTACAAAAAACTTGCTTCCAAAGTCTTCCTGTCCTTTCTGTCCACCCCTGCCTCCCTCTGTTGAAGAAAGCCCCTACAGGGACAATATCCCTTTCCTGCCAGATAGCTGGACAAACGAGTTTCCCTTTCTTTACTTCTATCTGATGAACTAGTTTCGAGAGAACCCTCTAGCAAAATCAGTACCTTAGTCAGATATAAAATCCTTTGTTATGCCTAAAATCTTTCGAAACATTTTTTTAAAGTAGGTGAAATTTCATAAACATGTCTGCTGTTATGGACATTACACACAGTAAATTAGTGTTTCTCCTTTTCTAAAAGCAACGAACATCGCTATGAACACACTAAGCCTCTGTGACTGACTAATTTAAAATAATGTCTTTGTTTCAGTGAGTTAAATATGTAGTAATCTGGAATGAGTAGTTTATGAAGGCTTAAGAGTACATTTAAAATATAAAATCAGCTTAAACAGAGAAGAGCTGCATCATGTATTCCATAATATTTCATGCTGTATTCAGCAGGACAGCTGACTTTCCCTTACTACAAAGTTTTTGCAAATCTCTGACAAACTTCAGGGTGTATCAAAAAACCTGTGACTGAGATTTTTATTCCCAAGTTTAGTGCTTTTAATTAGGTACCTTCTGCATGTCCAGTCTTCACCTTCTGGCATGCAGTGGAAAACATGCTCCATTTTCTTTAGAAAGAAATTGCAGAAGAGTGGGGTTTTTTAAAATGTCATTTGCCTCATTTGGGTTCAGGGATTTGGCTGGAAGGGGGTGATCAGGGAGGGAGAGGGGGAGGGAAGAGAAGAGGGAGACAGGGGGGAGAGGGTGGATCCTGGGGCAAAGCAGGGGTGGAGTATGGGCAGGGCCACAGGTGGGCAGGGGAGCTGACCTCCCCAAGCGGCAGCTTCACCCATGGCCCATCACAGCAGGTAAGAGCGGACTGCCTCCCGCACACCCAGCATGCACTGCAGTCTCCTTAGGCAGGGGCTGTATTCACAGAGGGGAATGTGTCAGCATCGTGCATTCTGCGTGAGGGAGAGGATATGGGGGTCTCTGCGGGGGACTATGACTCTCTGCTGTCATGAGGTGGGTCTGGCGGCTCGGTATCCTTTGCTGCCTCCTCCCCCCTCCCTCCTGGGCATAGGGGCACCAGTTTAATAATATTGACTGAGTAGGTCCCATAAATCCTAAAGGACGGCCCTGCAAACTAGCTGGAGACATAAAGGGTAACAAGAAAACATTCTACAAATATATTAGAAGCAAGAGGAAGAACAAGGACAGGGTAGGCCCCTTACTCAACACGGGGGTGGGGGAACAATAACAGAAAATGTGGAAATGGCAGAGGTGCTTAATGACTTCTTTGTTTTGGTTTTCACCAAGAAGGTTGGTGGTGACTGGACGTCTAACAAAGTGAATGCCAGTGAAAATGAGGTGGGATAAGAGGCAAAATAGGGAAAGAAGTAAATAGGATGAAATTCAATAAGGACAAATGCAAAGTACTCCACTTAGGAAAGAACAATCAGTTGCACACATACAAAATGGGAAATGTGACTGCCTAGGAAGAAGTGCTGCAGAAAGGGATCTAGGGGTCATAGTGGATCACAAACTAAATAGGAGTCAACTGTGTAACATTGCTGCAAAAAAAAAAAAAAGAGAATGTCATTCTGGGCTGTATTAGCAGGAGTGTTGTAAGAAGACATGAGAAGTAATTCTTCAGCTCTACTCTGTGCTGATTAGGCCTCAACCGGAGTATTGTGTCCAGTTCTGGGTGCCACATTTCAGGAAGGGTGAGGAGAAATAGGAGAAAGTCCAGAGAAGAGCAACAAAAATGATTAAAGGTCTAGAAAACATGACCTCTGAGGGAAGATTCTAAAAATTGGGTTTGTTTAGTCCGGGGGAAAAAAAGACAGAGGGGACATGATAACAGTTTTCAAGTACATAAAAGGTTGTTACAAGGAGGAGGAAGAATTGTTCTTCTTAACCTCTGAGGATAGGACAAGAAGCAATGGGCTTAAATTGCAGCAAGGGCTGTTTAGGTTGGACATTAGGAAAAAATTCCTGACTGTCAGGGTGGTTAAGCACTGGAATAAATTGCTGAGGGAGGCTGTGGAATCTCCATCATTGGAGATTTTTAAGAGCTGGTTAGACCAGTGGGGGGAAACCTGCAGCCAGTCAGGGAATCCGCTAGCAAGCGGCTAGAACGTTTATTTACATTTGCACGGCCACCTGCAGCTCCCAGTGGCCGTGGTTCAAAAATGTTTAAACAAAAATTATTTTTCATTAGAAAATGACTTTTAGAAAAAACATTAAAAATGAATGTTCCTATTATTGGAACGTTTCTAATTTTTCAATGAAATGATGCTAATTGGGAATATATAGTTCAAATTGATTCAAAATAGGAATTCTAATCAAATTGAATCAAAATATTTTATTGACCCCTCCCCTAGTCTTCCTAAAAGAAGAATAACAATGATTGAAAACAGAAAATAATTTTGTTTTAATAATTTGATTAAAAATGAAAGTCTATACAATATTTCAAACAAAATAAAAGTGAATTATTGTTATAAAATAGCAAAGAGTCCTGTGGCACCTTATAGACTAACAGATGTATTGGAGCATGAGCTTTCGTGAGTGAATACGCACTCTTTCCTGCTTTTACAGATCCAGATCCTCAGATAATTGTTATAAAATAGTATTTAAAAATTTTTTTACTATCTTTAGTCCTATAAATTTCCTCAGGAAATCTCCTCTCCAATGACTGTTCACACAGTAGGAGATGACCTATCAACCAATGTATAAATATGCCTCTTTTTAAATTATGTCATGAAACCCCTATTCAGCAGTGCACTTGAGCTCATGATCTGCTTTAGGCACACGCTTAATTCCTCTTCATTTCAGGAAAACAGGATGCAATTTTCTGTTTTGACTGATTGTGGAAAGAATTTTCCTTTTTTTTCCCCTTGAAAGTATCAGAAACAAAAGGATTCAGCCCCACAGTCAGAGGTAGAAAACTGTGCCGTTAACAGGCTGAAAGACGGAACCGCCGGGAGTGGCACAGTAGATCTCGCCCAGTATTCTCAATACAGGAAGTTATTTGTTACAAATCTCCCTGGGACCTCACTGAGAACAAGATCGGGCCGAGTGTTCTTGAATAAAACAAAAGAAACAAATGACTAATGCAACATGCCGCACAAATCTCGAGTTACGCTGCTAGGACAATACTCTGAAAAGCACCGGAATGTAAATCATTGTGAATGTCCTTGTAATGTGGTGTTTCCATATTTGTTTCCATAAAACAAATGACACGGGATTATTTAATCTTCGTGTTATTAACAATCTGGCCAGGCAATAAGCAGCACACATAAGGGGATATAAGGGATCATTCTGAAGAAAATTAACCTACCTGATTGGTCCTTGGGAGAAGTTTTACAATCTCCAGGGTGTGATCAAACTCCATCCGTTTTGTTGCGATGATTTACATTGTGACTCTTTCAGTTTATCCCATTGCAGGACTAATTCCCTGGCGAGCAGATCGCTGTGGTTTTCCCAGCTTTCCCTCGCCCTTTGGAAGGGATCGTTGTGTTCCAAGCAGAGACCCGGGCTCCCTCTCGCAGCGCTGCCCGGGATGGAAAGCGAAAGTAAAGTCACACCGGCGGTCATGTGACCAGGCTGGCGTTTTCTCTTAAAGAAACAGGCGCAGCCCGGCTGTGCTGGAGGGGGCCCTGCCAAGCCAGCTGACTCCAGCACCCAGGCGGCCCAAGACACCCAGACCCATGGCCGTTCTCTGCAATCCTCTGCCGAAGCTGGCTAGGGAGGGGGCTGCTTTAGTTCTTCCACCATGGCAGGACCCTGTCCCACACCCCTCAGGAGAACTAAGCTCAGCAGCCCCCCTTGCAGCGCACAAACCAGCAGCAGACAGAGCCCAGTGGGTCCCAGGTGGCAGAAGCAGCTGTGCTGTCTGCCTTGGTTCGTTAGTTTTGGCCATTCAATTTACTCTAGTCCACAGAAAAGCAGGAAGAACACTCGCTTCAATCGCATTCCGGAGTCAGATCACTTGGGACACCTGGTTTCTTGAGTCTGGTGGGACAGACACTTCCGGGGGGAACCAGCCTGGGGACAGCAAGAGGGGAAGGGATAAAATCAGGGAGGGCACTGGAGATGCCAAAGGGATGATTTGTGGAGGGAGGAGAGTGGGAGAGACACATGAAAATAAACGGGTGAGAAGTGAGGGTTAGAAAAATGATGGGTAGAAAAGGACAATATGAAAAAAAAGGGAGAAGGAAAGGGAACGTGAGTGAGATGAGATTTTTTTTTACATGTTACGGAAAGTAACTCATTAATTCTCTATATTAATTCCTGGATATTGGTGCTATTTTTGTGCCGTTGCAAAAACTGTTCTCACTAGAAATCTCCTTGCCATACTCTGTGGTTATTAAAGTTCCTTCTCTGCTCCTTTTACTTTCCAGTTACTTACTGGAAATAAAAGATCAAAAACAATTCTTCTTGTTTTTCCACTTTATTGTCCCAGCTGCAGTTGTTGTGGGCAGAGTCATGGGATTTGCTTCCTGACTTGGTCCTGTCGTTCCCCCCCACCCCCTCCCATGCACACACACAGGGAATATTGTGCCCCTAGGAGGAGAGTTTGGGTTTTCCTGTGATGTGTCACTCTCCAGCCTGTGCTCTGTCTCTGTCCTGTACACACCCATGTCAATCAGGAATTGCTCAGCTGTGCTCTGCGGAGAGGTGACTGGTTGCACAGGGTGCAATCCATGAAGGGACTCAGGTGTTGCAAAGCTGAGTGTCACTGGGCCTAATTTTTAGGCAGCTAGAAAATCCCAGGAACAGGACAGTGACCCCAAAGCTGAGTCAGGTGCCTAAACTCCCTAGACAATGCATGGGCGAGACAGGCACCTTACAGTGTGATTCACAAAAGCCAGCTTCCCACACACACGCTGTCCTGGGCCATTGGGCCTCAGCGCTGACCTGGGATGGATCCCTCTCTAAAGGGGAGAGAGAAGCTCAATCTGTACGGTCCATTGAGTCCCTGACCTCTCTGCTGAGCATCACATGGAGGGGCACGATCAGTGCAGACTTTGCTGGTTACCTCAGTGTGTGATGGAGATGCCTACACCCTGGGAACCAGGCTGGGATCCCAGCACATTTCACACAGCCCCCCTGAGCAGCTTCCCAATGGACTTTCAGCCACTGCCCCCTTGGACAGGATGTGGGTTATTAAACTGAAACAAATCAGCCAGAAAAAAAGCATCTTTACTTGGTCTCAACCCCAGGCAGGGCTGGCTCCAGACCCCAGCGTGCCAAGCGCGCTTTTAGTTCGGCATCCTGCGGGAGGGCGGCAGGCGGCTCCGGTGGACCTCCCGCAGGCATGCCTGCAGAGGGTCCGCTGGTCCCGCGGCTTCGGTGGAGCATCCGCAGGCACGTCTGCGGGAGGTCCACCGGAGGCGCGGGACCGGCGACCGCCAGAGCGCCCCTCCCCCCCCCAGTGGCGTGCCGCCCTGCTTGGGGCAGCGGAAATCCTAGAGCCGCCCCTGACCCCAAGGCTTTGACACTCACTTTGTTTCTCCTCAGAACAAGGGGTTTGGGATGGTGTGACACTCCGTACCTCAGAGCAGCACCCTGGCACCCCCATATGCACCACTGTGATATAATTATGATAGATTTTGTACAAAGCATGCCTTGTGAAGTATCACTTTAAAAGACTAGATCTGTTGAACATTAATATCCTGTTGGATAGTATGTGTTGTCATTGTAGGTAAAGTTATGAAGTATTGCTAGGTGTGTTACTGAAATATGCTGTGAGGTTGGAGACACCCACAAACAGCCTTCCGGGTACAACACTGGAGTAACCAGATGTGCTGAAGAGACATTAAGGGAAATCCATACTCCCAATGACCATCCCAGGAACTGTATACAATGGAGACTTTTCACAGAGGGAGCACATAGACCAGGGTGGCCAACTTGTGCCTGAGAAGGAGCCATAATTTGCCAATGTACATTGCCAAATAGCCACAGTATTATGTCAGCAGCCTCCATCAGCTCCCCCGCCCCACCTGCCAGCTGTCCTGGCCAATCAGTGCCTCCCCTCCCTCCCTGTGTCTCACACAGGATGCAGGAGGCTCTGGGGGGTGAGGAGAAGAGTGAGGATGCTGAAGGCTCGGGGAAGGGGGCGGGAAGGGACAGGGCCTTGGGGGAAGGGGTGAAGTGGGGGCAGGGCCTGCGGCAGAGGCAGGGGTTGAACAGTGAGCACTGGAAAGCTGGCACTTGTAGCTCCTGCCCCGGAGTCGATGTCTATGGAAGGAGCCATATGTTAATCTCTGAAGAGCTGCATGCGGCTCCGGAGATATAGGTTGGCCACCCCGATGTAGAGAGCGGAAGCTGCTTGACCCATGTCACAGCAAAAGATCTTTCCAGTAAGCTGGAAGAAATTATAAAAGGGGGACGTGACATCATCACTGAGCCTCACTCCTTCCACAACCCAACACCTGGGAACACATACAGAGGACAAAGACTTTGAACTAGAGAGGGAGTCCTGTGTATTGAGGAACTGTACTATCTACTGGGGTGAGACACTGCTTGATTCAAATCCTGTCTAGTTTATAGAACTCAGACGGTGAATTTATTTTATTTCTTAGGTAACCATCTTTGATCTCTATGCTTATTACTTATAATCACTTTAAATCAATCTGTAGTTAATAAACCCGTTTTATATTTTACCTAAAACAGTGTGTTTTGCTTGACGTGCTTGGGAATTCTCAGCTCAGGCACAAAGGCTGGTGCACGTCCTCTCCACATTGAGGGAGGGGCGGACTGGGTAATAACTTACATTGTTCAGGCTTCTGACCAGGGGAAGATGATACAGCTGTGGGGTGTAAGGCTGGGGAACTGGGGGGAATTGGCTGGAGCCTCCCTTTTGTTGGTTCATAAGTGGCTGGGAGAAACATTCATGTAACTCAGCTGGGTGTGTCCCTGCCTGTGTAAGTGCAGCAGCTGTCAGAGGTTTGCAGTTTGTCACAGAGTGACAGGGAGCCCAGGCTGGTGGGACAGAGGGCTCGTCAGTACCCCAGTTCCAGGTTGCAGCCCAGGAAGCTCCGTCACAGATGGCTGAATCTTTCCCGGGTGCTTTTCCAAAGGGATCCAGAGAGAACTAAGTCAGATGTGAGCAGAGCAAGGGAAAGGAGGGGAGGGGGGCAGTGAGGCCAGAAAGATGAGCCCAAGAAACTTCTCTTTACATATTGGTCTTAACAAATTTGTTTGGGCCTGCAGATCTACGTCTTGCTGCCCCACGGCTGTTCACGAGAACCATTTCCTGGTCTTTTTGAGGCCGTGTCTACACTAAATGGTTTTGTCCACATAAGGCAGCTTATTTTCACCTAACTGTGGAGGTGTACATGCTACAATGCTCCTCCTACCATTTCAACTCACATGCTACGCCGGCATAATAAACTTCCTGTTATATCCTTGGGGCAGCCGGTGTAGGAAGCAATCACTTGAGGCCAGAGAGCAGACAGCTAACCAAAACCTCCATTTTATTTACAGAGACAGAGAGCTCACTCAGCTGGTTGAAACCGGCTGAGCTATCCCTTAATAGTCTAACTCAGTTGCCATAGTAACAAAACCCATGACAACCAAATACACAACATATTCCTCCCCCCCCCAATAAGAACATCCCCTAAATAAAACACACACTAAACTAGAGAAGGAGGGTAGACAGCCTCCATTCCCGGCTAAACCCTGGGGATTATTTTGCCCCATAACCGTGGGTTCGCCCTAACTAAAGATCCAGCCGATGAGGAGGCCTTCTGTCTCTAGGTGGATTACGGCGAACTTCTGGTGTTGTTGCACCCGAAAGTACTAGGGGCTCAGGGTCCGCAGCACGAATAGGTGAGGAGGTGGTATCAGCTCGTGCTGGGCAAAGGGGTATCTCAGCTGCCGGCAGTAATGGAGGAGAACAGTCAGGAACAGGTGACTCATGATTCGGTGTCTCACCAGGTCCATAACTTGGGATAATACTGGGTCAACGCGGGTTGCCTTCTTTATCTGAGTAGCAGTGATGGGTGTATTCTCTACCTGTTCAAAGTAGAAGATTTCCTTTTGGGCACTATCTTGATGTTTGACCGGTAAAGGCAACCTTGAGAGGCCATCTGCATTGCCGTGCAGAGTGGATTTCCGATATTTGATGTCATATGTGTGTGCAGAAAGTATCAATGCCCAACGTTGCATACGACTAGCAGCTAATGGGGGAATGCCTGTGTAGGGTCCAAAAATTGATGTCAGAGGTCGATGGTCTGTAAGAAGAGTAAACTTTCGCCCAAACAGGTACTGATGAAACTTCCTAATTCCAAAAACAATTCCTAATGCCTCACGTTCGATTTGGGTGTAGTTAGTTTCTGCTTTGCTTAGAGTGCGTGAAGCAAAAGCAATAGGTCTTTCTTCTCCCGAAGACATAATGTGTGACACGACCGCTCCCACTCCATAAGGGGAAGCATCGCAGGCCAATTGCAGGGGTAAGGATGGATCAAAGTGCGTTAGAACTTCAGAATTTAACAATGCATCCTTAGCTTTGTTAAATGCAACATCACAGGCTTCAGTCCACTTCCAGGCCTTGTTCTGCCCAAGGAGCTCATGAAGTGGTTTTAGCAGTGTGGCTAACTGTGAGATGAACTTTCCATAATAGTTCAGTAGTCCTAGAAATGAGCGCAGCTGGCTTACATTTCGAGGTGGGGGAGCCTCCACAATAGCTTTAACTTTTGCAGGGGCCTTATGAAGACCTGCAGTATCGATGATGTGTCCCAAATATTCAACAGAGGGCTTGAAGAATTCACACTTGTCTTTGCGAACTCGTAGGCCATACTCTTCCAGTCTTTGTAGGGTCGCCTCTAAATTCTTTAAGTGATCCTCTTCATTTCTTCCAGTGACCAGGATATCATCCAGATAGCACTGAACTCCTGACAAGCCACACAAGATCTGGTCCATAGCCCTCTGGAACAGGGCGGGAGCCGATGTGATTCCGAAGGGTAGGCGACAGTATCGATAAAGCCCCTTATGAGTCACAATAGTCAACAGCTTTTGGGACTTTTCATCGACGTGCATCTGTAAATATGCTTGACTCAGATCAATCTTACTGAACTTTTGTCCCCCAGCCAGGCCTGCGAAGAGGTCATCGATGCGGGGAAGTGGGTATTGCTCTGCACACAACACTGGGTTGACAGTGACTTTAAAATCACCGCAAATCCGGAGAGAGCCATCTTTCTTCACTATTGGAATGATAGGAGTGGCCCATGAGCTATGGGTAACTGGTATTAGGACTCCATTGGTGACCAGGCGCTCCAGGTCTGCTTCAACTTTTGGCCTGATGGCATATGGCACAGTTCGGGCTTTCAGATATTTTGGTGGACTGCCAGGTTTAATGTTCAATGTCACAGTGATTCCCTTCATACTTCCCAAATCATCTCCAAAAACAGCAGCACGTTTCCTTAGTATAGGGGTTAGACTGGTTTCTTCTTTAGTCATCCGGTGCACTTCTGCCCAGTTCAGCTGAATCTCCCCAAGCCAAGACCTACCCATTAAGGCTGGGTAGTTACCTTTCACCACAAACAGTGGCAATTTAGCTGCCTGTCCATTGAGCTCCACCTTAACATCAATAGTGCCCAACATGGGCACAGCTTCACCTGTATACGTCTTCAGAACAGTTTTTGTTGCCTTAAGCGGAAGATGCTGTAGCTTTTCCTTATACACAGTCTCAGGAACCAGCGAGACAGCTGCACCGGTGTCTAGTTCCATGCGTATAGGTTTGCCCTCCAATAAGGGGGTTACCCAGTAGTCATGTGAGCCCGCTGCCAAAGACAAAACATGCAGTGGCACTTCCTCTTGTGATGAGGTGTCTCCTTGATCATCCTGGGTCTGCTCTAGAGTATGCAAGGTTCCTCTTTTTGTCGGCCAGACCACAGGCCTCTTTTTCTTTTGTTTACAGGCATACTCAATGTGTCCCTTTTTGCCACAGTGTCGACACACCAGGTCCTTACACCAGCATTCTGATGCCTGGTGACCCAGCTTACCACAGCGGTAACATTCTTGACTCTGCACAGTTTTGTGGGTCAGTTCTTGTGACACTTTTTGCACCCTAGGGGGTGCACCGATGTATTGTGCCTCCCTTGTAGCCAGTTCCATGGAGACAGCAATATCAACAGCCTTCTGTAAGGTAAGCTGAGCCTCTGTCAGTAGACGCTTCCGTATAGCTTCACTGTACAGGCCACACACTAACCTGTCACGCAGGGCATCATTTAACATTTCTTTAAATTCACAGTGTTCTGCTAGCTTTTTTAGAATGGCTACAAATTGTACAACTGTTTCACCTTCCTTTTGGTCTCTTTTGTGGAACCTATATCTTTCAGCAATTACCAGTGGTTTTGGGGAGAAATGAGACCCCAGGATTTCCACAATGTCACTGTAAGATTTAGTCTCAGGCTTAACAGGGTGCAGTAAGCTGCATAGCAGAGAGTAGGTTTTAGCCCCTACAACAGTTAAGAATATTGGCACCTTCTTCGCTTCTGTAATGTCATTTGCAATACCAAAAAGCTCAAAACGCTCAGTATACACATGCCACTGCTCTGTATTCTCATCAAAAGGCTCCAGGGGCCTGGTCAGAGTAGCCATGATTTTAGTTTCACTTTCACAGTCAGTGCAAACAAGCAGCTTTTTTTGTTTGTTTGTTCTTTACCTTAACTTCTACTTCCTTCTGTTACTGGAGCAGCACCGGAATCCCACCCTCGTCACCAGTGTTATATCCTTGGGGCAGCCGGTGTAGGAAGCAATCACTTGAGGCCAGAGAGCAGACAGCTAACCAAAACCTCCATTTTATTTACAGAGACAGAGAGCTCACTCAGCCGGTTGAAACCGGCTGAGCTATCCCTTAATAGTCTAACTCAGTTGCCATAGTAACAAAACCCATGACAACCAAATACACAACACTTCCCTTGATGAGAGGTGTGGAGCTTAGGGTGACGTATTTAGAGCGACAGTGTCAGTGTAAACACTGCATTGCTTACATCTCCCTAAGTGACCTCCAGAAGGTGTCTCACAGTGCCCACCGTGACTGCTCTGATCACCGTTTTCAATTCCGCTGCCCTGCAGCCAGGTACACAGGTGAAAGCCCCTCCCCTGTTAAAGCCCTGGGAAGCTTTGAACTTGCTCTTCCTGTGTGCTCAGTGTGGAGAGCTCACATAGCAACTGTCCAGCTGAACATGCTGGCTCCACTCAGCAAACAGGCTCCTGCCTGGAGTATACGGGAGGTGGTGGATCTTGAGTTAAAAGAGGCCCCAACACTCTTCTGGACAAACCAAATGGGGACTCCAGGTGCAGACTCTGCCCAGTGACTGGCTGCCTCACAGGGGAGGTGCTACTGGGATACTGAAGACAATACAGAGAAGACTTGGAGCCATGTGATGGTCTGGCAAAGGGCTCAAGCCCTAGAGATCCAGGACTTGGATAAAATGGTGATGTGAAATGTGGGGGGGTGGGAACTTCACCTGCAGAGAGACCTGGTCTGTCCTGGAAGGCAGAGCAGAGGAGTAGCCGGGGCTGGAGGACCTAAAAAACTTACCCCGACTACAGGAAACCCCCATTCCTGCTGGGGAGTGGGGAGACAGTCACCAGGCAGCTTCAGAGCAGTTACTTGTCTGCGCATGTCCTCTCCACTTCCCATGTAATGATCCTGCAGCCTTCAGCTATGAATGCAATGCATGCAGGTGTTGGGGACTTTAACCCCGACAGCGAAATTCGTTGTCTGATCACAGAGAGACAGGCAACACCAGCAAGGTCCGATCAAAAGCCTTTTATTGACAAGTGCACGCATCAATAAAGGGCAGCTCGTCTCCAGTGAGAACCAGCCAGCACTTTACAGCTTAGTATTAGCCTATATAGACAGTTTTATTACGTCATACATCACTCACTTGAGCAAAACCCACCCCCCTTTGTTTAACAACTTAAAACTAGACACTTTTAATATACACACATGCCTAGACTTTATGTCTACAACTTTAGATTATTAATTATATCTTAACAACACCCAAAAGTTAGAAATACAGGGGAGTTTTAAACAAACCTATAACTCAACCAGAGAGTTAGAATCTGAACCGTGGGATGCTAGAGTTTCTTATCAGTTCTTCAAACACTGTCCTTAGCACAGCTAATGGTATGCCAGGAATGCAATCCCTGGCTTATCTCAGGCTTATCTCACGTTTTCCAGGGCTCTGTAAAACAATGCTGCTTCTCAGTACTTTTCCACTCTGGGATTACCCAGAAACCTCTGTTAGCCTGACTTCAGTTAGGTTGGCATAACTGTTTTGCCTGCTATATTTTCATTCAGGCCTAACACAGGGAGTCAGCCACCTGCGTGCCTAGGGTCGTAGCAATGGCAGTGATGGCCTCTTTGCCCAAGAACACTGTCACATATGATGACATGAGGACAGGAGATAGTGGTGTGGAAAGGGTGATGACCCCAG
The DNA here is from genome assembly GCF_020497125.1 of Mauremys mutica. Lineage (NCBI taxonomy): Eukaryota > Metazoa > Chordata > Testudines > Geoemydidae > Mauremys > Mauremys mutica. Next base: position 44,272,701 of record NC_059083.1, read on the forward strand.
GGGCATGGAGGGATATGTTGAGAGTAACAGAGACATCAAAGACATGGTGGAGGGTGTAAAGAAATCATGTTCCATGGGAATTAGAATGGTCTAATTCAGGGTCGGCAACTTTTCAGAAGTGCTGTGCCGAGTCTTCATGTATTCACTCTAATTTAAGGTTTCGTGTGCCAGTAATACATTTTTACATTTTTAGGTCTCTTTCTGTAAGTCTATAATATGTAACTAAACTATTGTTGTATGTAAAGTAAATAAGGTTTTTAAAATGTTTAAGAAGCTTCATTTAAAATTAAATTAAAATGCAGATCTTATCAGTTTAGTGTGATCCTTGCTTTTCCTTGCTGAGTTTTCCAAGATCTGGCATGTATTTGGATACTTTAAGCTGCACACATGCTTCTGAGTGATCAGTTGTTAACTGGCTCCAAGAGGGACAGAGGACAGATTTCATGTGTGACAATACCTGTTCACACAGGTATGTGGATCCAAATGCTGAAAGCACTACAAACGCAATTTTCTTCAAAGAGTTAAATTTCACTGGCAGGGACATCCAGCAAGTCAGAATAGAGGCCCCATGATCTCTCTCGGTAGCTTCAAGTGCACTCCACAGATCTCCAAACTGTGATGCCCACAATTCTGAGCTTTTCGTTTCAAAATCTTCAACACCCACCCACCAAAATAGAAATAAATCAAAGTCGCTTCCCTTGAATTTTTCAGGTTTAATTAGAAAAGAAAGCATTGGGCCAGATCGCTGGAAATCTTGAAATCTGTCAGAGAAGTCTGATTCCAGCTCTTGCATGTACCTTCTAATCTGAACGTCCAACGCAGTGCGCTGTTCCACACAGCGTGATAGTGATGTAAGCAGCAAATCAGGACTTAAAAATATCCCAGCACAGTGGTGCTGGAACAATTTTTAAGGTGAGGGTGCTGAACTGCACCCCCCCTTTGCCCCTGTCTGCAACCCTCATTGCCCCAGGCTGGGGCCAGTGGGCCACAGCTGGGGGTGGCTGCAGAGCCCCGGGCCAGTGGCTGGGACCCCAGGCTGGCAGCAGAACCCCACAGACCAGTGGCCGGGACCCGGGGCCAGCAGCGGGCTGAGCGGGGCTGGTGGATGGAACTCCAGCTGGCAGGGGACCGGTGGCTGAGACCCCAGGCTAGCAGCGGAGCCCCCGTGACCAGTAGCCAGGACCCGGGCAGTGTGACTGCCACTGAAAATCAGCTCGCCATATGCCATAGGTTGCCTACCCCTGGTTATGGCACTGGGCTAAGAATCAGGAGACCTGGGTTCTCATTCCACCCTGCAGGGTAAGTCAGCAATTCTTAGAACACAGACTGTAGATTAAAATAGGTTTGACTTCTTCAGGGACCGGGCTGGCTCCAGGGGTTTTGCCACCCCAAGCAGCCAAAAAAAAAAAAAAAGCCACGATTGTGATCGCGATCTGCGGCAATTCAGTGGGAGGTCCTTCGCTACGAGCGGGACTGAGGGACCCTCCGCTGAATTGCTGCCGAATACCTGAAAGTGCCACCCTGCTCCGGAGTGGCCGCCCCAAGCACCTCCTTGATAAGCTGGTGCCTGGAGCCGGCCCTATCAGGGACTGTCCAGAGCTCTAGCATTTGACGCCCTTTCAATTATCATGTGCTGGTTTAAGCAGTTTGTGTTTCCCCCGCTTGGTTTGGGTCCCTCTTAGATCTCCAAGGAGACCTTTGAGTGCTCTAGGTATCGTTCTCTGGTTTCATTGGAAAGACAGCAGAGAACCCAGGGAGTTACAGAAGGTTCTGGTCACCCTGCTGTCTCTGTCATATGCTTTGCAGGAGTTCATACAGGATCTCATGCCAGGCAAATGTCCTGCTTGGATTGCACTTAACTTTACAAACCCTGCAATGAAGTGGACCTGGATGGATGGCTGCCCATTAAATCAAACACTTTGCATCTTTCCCCATGTTAAATACACCTGAAGTGTTTTTAAACATTAGCCAAGCTAATTGTTTATCATTATCTGTATTCATTATTGCTGCACAATAAAGCCTCTGATCAGCTATAACAAGTGCTCATGTGAACTAATGGATGACATAGTGTGCAGCAACAACTTCTATTGCCTGTTGTGCTGGCCCAACAACGTGTATCACTGGCTCTGCACAGTGTATTTATGCAAGTTTTCAGTTGCGGAAGTTTGGCCTGTATTTATTTACTTCTGAAAAACACCAAAAGTTAGATTCTGACTGTGTGGAGATATCAGCTATTATAGAAACCACATTATAACACATTATAACACTTACTTTGCTTTACTATAGATGGGATTATAATAAAAATGTCATAGGAAAGATCCAAACGATAACTCCAGCCTGTGTCCTTGCACATAGGTTGTTAAACCCTGGGAATTGCGGGGAGCAGATTTAATCAGAACAGAAGTGATACCAGTATGTACTGACAGCTACAGATGATTTTTCAAAAGAGGTAGAAGAATTTCCACTTAGAACTATGAGAGCACATGAGAGGGAAAAGACGACATGTAAAATTATATATCAACATGGCTGTGCAGAGCAGATACTGGAAGATCTAGGTTCTGAATTCATAGAATCATAAAATATCAGCATTGGAAGGGACCTCAGGAGGTATCTAGTCCAACTCCCTGCTCAGAGCAGGACCAAACCCAACTAAATCATCCCAGCCAGGGCTTTGTCTAGCCTGACCTTTGAATGATGAGGTAACAGTTTACATTGGGTGTTATTTCCACTCTATGGTCAATTACACACTCATGGCCATGTGACAGGGGGCTGTTAGCAGCTACAAACTGAGCCCTTTGGAAGCCGGCACCCTGGTCACTGAGAACACCCAAGGCACCAGCAGGGCCATCCCTAGACATTGTGGTGCCCTAAGCAGCCCCCCTGTGGGGGGGTGACCCCAGGCCTCCACGGGGGCCATGCCCAATGTCTGTGGGGCAGGAGCAGGCTTGGGCTTGGGGGGCAGAGGAGAAACCGCCCCCTCAGCATGAGCCAGCGGAGTGGAGCGGGTTGGGGCCACGTTGCTCCACTTCCTGCCGCCCGGTGATTGCAGGGTGGGCTCAACCCCGCACTCATGGGGTGGCAGGAAATGGATTGACCTGGCCCCTGCCCGCTCCTCTCTGCTCCCCTGACTCCCAGCCTTGGGACTTGAGGGGGGGTGGGGAACTGCACCCAAGCACTGACTGGTGGCACAGCTGGGAGCTGGCACAGCGGAGCAGCCTGGAGCTGGGTCACTCCACTTCCCGCCACCTGGTGACTGCAGGGCGGGCCTGACCACTGCTGCAGTGCCCCAGGATGTAGCTCAGGGGAAGGGGTGGAGTGAAGGTGGGGTTGGTGCGGAGCAGGTGCGGGGGCTTAAGGGAAGAGGTGAAGTGGGGGTGGGGCTGGGGTAGAGCAGGGGTGGGAAGAGGCGGGGTGGGGGCGGGGGCTTTGGGGAAGAGGCAGGGTGGAGCGGGGGTAGGGGCAGCTTTCCTGATTGGCTCAGCCAGCCGGGGGATCATGTTGGCTGCTGGAGCAGCATGCGGCTGCGTAGGGCACCAGGAAATTTGGGCCAATTTGATGCCCCAAATTTCCTGGTGGCCTACACAGCTGTACAGTTTACATATGGATAAGGACGGCCCTGGCCACCGGGTACAGTTAGAGTAGAAGGGACTGGTTAGTTTGGGTTTGGAAGGGCAGAGGGGATCACTGGCACCTGTAGGGAGCCTGATGCGGTCACTAGCTCAGCGCTGAACAGAAAGCAGCAGTATAAAAGGCTGAACCAGGGAGCTGGAAGGGGGCTTCTCGTAACGGCTGCTATGTTGTGATGCACCATAAAAAATCATAAAGACGCTTGGTGGAGGTGCCCTGGCAGACGGCCTGCTGCTTCATTCACAGAGAGGTCTGCCAGCCAGGGGTTGCAGGAAGTGATGCAAGAGAATTCATAGTTAGAAATTTAAAAATGAGCAGTGCCTGCAATCTCTTCATGACACTTCATGCTGTAAATTGTGAGTGACAACACATTTTTATGTCTTGTTGGATAGTAAAAACCATGTTGTATATTAACATATTTTCCCATATATTTTCCCATGTGACTACACAATAAGATTGGATAAGAATCCTCAGTAATTACACATAATTCAGTGAGAAATAGGGAAAGGAACGCAGAGATTGCTGAAGGAGATTTTAGGGGAAAATTATCTATTTCTAGATTAAAATTTCCCTGTGTTAAAAACTAGAAAAAAAGGATAGCTTCAGCAGCCCATGCCACCCAAACACCAGCAGACAGGATAAAAACACAAATGAAGCCATCACAAGATAATTTTAGGGTATTTATTTTCAAATAATCAAGGTAATGTCAGGGCATTCTGCCATGAATGGCATATTGTGAATAAATCTTCAAAACTGAATTATTACATTGAAAATGTTCATAATGCATCACATTTAAAACAAAAAGTAGTCCTAGCAATGCCATGTGATGTGCCTCCCCTCATACTCTGCTCAGCTAGCTCTTCAAGAAATCAGGTTCAATTGCTAATTTCAATTAGACCAGTGGTCCCCAACCTTTCAGTGTGGCGGGCACCTGATGACTAGTCGCCAAAATGCCATCGAGGAGCGTGGGCACCACATTTGGGGACCACTGAATTAGACCAATCGGTTGCTATGTTTACAGAGCATTCCAGAAGGTGGTGGACAGAGAACCCAGAGGAATTGTGATGAATTTCCTGGAGCAACTTTCTATTCTTTGCACTCTAAACCTCACATAACAACAAAAATATCACCCTTTCAACTGATTTATGGCCAAGAAGAAAGCTTTCCATAAAGCTTCACCAAATTACATGTTATATGTCACTAAGTGCCAGCGTCTTTAATACAACTAAGTTAATTTGTGATGATTCAGTAAAGGAATACAACCCCCTCTCTATTTCTTTATCAAACTACATTTGTTGTGTCCTTATAACCAACAACATGAAGAGCCTGGCAGTTCATTGAAATCAATAGTGCACAGTGACAGTACATTTCCTGTAAATAATATGTCTAAAGAAAAATAAACTAAAAAAACTGGAGATTGTAGAAGAGATTTCTATCAATAGGAAGAGAGCATTTAATGTCAGGGACTGTGTTTTCTTAACTGATGTGAGAAAAAGAAAGGAAGGGTCATATCTTGATTGCCAATTAGATGTAGCTAGAAAGTTAAAAATCACATGAATTAATGCTGACAGAAGTTCAAGGGTAGATTGGCAGTGGCCCTGGAGGTTTTTCGCCTTCCTCCGAAGCATGGGGCAGGGGTCACTTGCTTAAGGAGTGGGTGGATCGGCTTATGTGGCCTGCATCTTGCAGGAGGTCAGACTAGATGATCATAATGGTCCCTTCTGATCTTGAATTCTATGATTCTATGATTCAAAGACTATTATATAATCTTGTGTGAATTAAGTTAAATATATTGCTTAATGAATTCTATCATTTTTTCACCTATTAATTTTCAAAGATGAAGTGCAGGAGGTGGGTGTATGTGCCCTGCCTTCCAGGGAGAACCAGTAGAGACAATAAAGGGGGTTGCAGGGGGGAACAGAGAGAGGAGCTGCACATGTGTGTAGTTGTGATGTTTATGACACATGTACATTGTAACTGAACAACCCAGTCTGAAAATTTAATAGTTTATTTTGTTAAGATAAATATTTTGCATTTCTTGTATTCCACAGTTGAAATACAAATGATGTTACTTAGAGAAGTTAAACTTCAATATAGATTTGAGGGAAGAATCAAACAATAAATGTAAATAATTCCATTTCTAAAAATATGTTTAGATGCTTGTTTTTGAAGTAGTTTAAATGTAAATTAAAATAGTCTTGTATTTACACCTTGATACAATAATATTTTCTAAATTAAAATAATCTTTTTCTTTCATATTTTACATTGAGATTTCACAGGGGTAGAAAATTATGACAGGGGTAAATGTCTCCCATCCACCACCGTCTGCTACCTCTGGGGCAGAGGACGGGGAAAGATGGGGGCTGGGGGTTGCCAGATGTCCGGTTTTTGACTCCAGTTGAACAGGGAAACTGACAGCATCCAGTCAGCACAAAACGTCCAGTTGCTGCAGTAACTGGCCCCCACCATTGGGGACAGGAAGAGCAGCAGGGCTGGGAGGGGCCAGTCTGTGCCGTGGGGTCACTGTCAGGGACAGAGATTCCCTCTGGCCTGAGCTGGGACCGGGCAGATTATCAGGGGAGCTGCGTTTGTACCCCCAGCACTGACACCAGGATGGAAATAAGGGCGGAGCTTCCCGGAGAAGGTGCCAGTGAAAGTGAAGAGATGGGACCTGTCAGTCACATTGTAAAACGAGACCTCACCCGCCTCATAGTCCAGGAAAATCCCCACCCGGCTGGGCCTGACGCTCACGGGGAGGGGGGTCGCGGGGGAGGTGCAGGCATGGTATTCCCCACCCCTCAATATGAGTCTCCAGTAGTCTTTGTATGTGAACTCCCCCTTCCTGCTCATAGATTCCCTACAAACCCCCAGGTCCCACTGAGTCTTGTCTCCCACCTCCACCTCCCAGTAACGCCTCCCGCCCGCGAACCCCTCAGCGCCCAGGACAATGGCATATCTATCAAATCTCTCAGGGTTGTCGGGCAGATCCTGGTGTTTGTCTCTGTATCTCACACGTTTCCGATCCTCAGACAGGACGAGTCTGGGATAAGCCGTGTCAGGATCCAGAGTCACGTCCACTGGGGAGAGAGTCACAGAGTCAGGGCCGGGGGCAGGGGCTGGTCACTGGGATCAAAGGGAAACTAACCTGCGTCCCCGTTAATCACTGGGTGGGGAGGGTGTTGTTGGCTGAGGGGAATCAGGGCCCCTCTGCCCGAGGAGACAATGAGGGGGAAGGGCAGGAGGAGCGGGGGAGGGGTGGGAAGGTGTCAGGGGAGGTGGGGGGGAGGTGACAGACTGATGCTGGGAGAGGAAAGGGGAGGGGAGGTGACAGGAGCAGAGGGTGCAGGGGGAGGGAAAGGGCAGGTGCCAGGGGGTTGAGAGGATTGAGCAGAAGGGCAGGCACAGGGAGGGCAGAGGAGGGGGAGGGACAAGCACCAGGGGGCAGAGAGGGGTGAGAGGCAGGGCAGGTGGGTAGAGGGAGGTGTTAGGAGAGGGGATTGGGGAGAGGCAGGTGCCAGGGGTCAGAGTGGGGCTAGAGGAGGGGTGGGCACAGGGGGGTGAGGGAAGGGGCGGGTGCCAGGGGTCAGCGAGGGTGGGGAGAGGGGCAGGTGTCAGGAGGGCTGAGGGGAGTAAGAAGGGTGAAAGCCAGGACAGCAGAGGAGGGTGAGGGGAGGGGTGGGAGACATGGCACAGAGGAGGGGAAGGGGAGAGGTGGATGCCAGGACATAGCGGGGGTGTGAAGTGATGGGTGGGCTCCAGGGTGCAGAGGATGTTTGGGGGAGAGGGGCAGATGCCAGGATGGCAGGGGGAGAAGGGAGGGGCTGTTCAAGTGGGGCAGAGATGGGTGGAGGGCAGGGGCATGTGCCAGGGAGGCAAAGTGGCAGTAGAGGGGCATGGGCCCAGGGGAGCAGAAAGGGAGTGAGAAGAGAGGGAGGGACGTTGGTGAGGGGTCAGAATAGACGCAGGGTCCAGGGTCCCTCACAGGGGTGGGGGAAGGGTAAGGGAGGGGCAGGAGCCAGAGTGGGGGGAGGGAGGGTCAGGCCCCAGAGAATCTGTTGCTGTCGGGCCATGTGTGGTTGGTTTCTCGCTCAGAGCAGGTCAGTGCTGTCCCCACACACACTGGGGGTGCAGCCCTGCTCTAGGGGGAGCAGCTGGGACTCTCCGTGCTGGCGGGCCCCACGGGACTCACCTTCCAGGCAGGGAAACCCCACAGCCAGGCCCTCCCCTTGCCAGGCCGAGCCCCATCCCCACGGGGTTAGTTGTCTGCATTGGGCTCACTTGGGGGGCATTACAGTGGAAGATTCGGGGGCGGGTATAAATGTGAACTAATGGGCTGTTGCTAAGGAGGCCAGGGCAGTGGGGAGGGGAGGGGGCATTTCCCCACTTACTGCCCCCTCCATCTGGGAGAAGCTGCACCAGGGACCAGTCCCAGTTCATACCTGCACAGCACGTCTGCACTAGGGGTTTGCACGGGTGCAACTACATCAGTGCAAGGAAACCCCGGCAGACATGACTGAGACACTGCTGTGCCAGGGGCCGTAACCCCTCCCCCTCACTGGGGTTATGGATCAATAATTACAAGCAGAGGAGCTGGACTCTGGGCTCCCAGGTGGAGGCTCAACCCACTGGGCTGCAGAGTCATTGTCACGCCCACGCTCTGGCCCAGTGCCCATGGCAGTGTTGAGACACAGGGGGACGTCATCAGACACCTGGAGCCCAGCGGTTCAAGCTTTGATGGCATCACACGGGGGGACTGAACCTGGGGCTCCCAGCTGAGGGCCCAGCCACTGGGCTAAAGGCTACAAGGGAAGCGTCGGCACCTTTTTCTCTTAATTGAAACTAGTCAGCAAACCCGACATGGATTCGTGAATAGTTTCTGTTGACCCGAAATATAATTTTGCAGCAAATAAACTATTTGTCCAAAACATTTCACCCAGCTCCACTGCAAACCTGTCTGAGCAACTTAGGAGCCCCAATCCCAGTGACTTGCAATGAGAGACTGTCAACACCCCCAGAAACGCAGTTACAGGCAGGCCAGGCTCAGGACAGCAGCTTTGAAACACTCCAGAGCTGCTGTTTAATTTGCCCTTTGCAGACAAATGTCCCCTGGGTCCCTGATTTCACCCCCACAAATCAGGCTGAAAATGGAGACTTGGCTCCAGCCTGAACTCTCTGCCCAGAGCCATTTGTCCCATGGACGATGCTAGCGGCACAGACCCTCTGCAGCTGCACCTGGGCATCTCCCAGAGCGGATAACAGTCACAGAGACCATCTCAGAGCCCCAGGAGCTCAGGTGTCTGCATCTAACGACTGCGCCAGCCACCCCCCTCGCTTTCATTAACCAGCTCTGGGACAGACACGCTGAGAACTTTCACACCCAGACTCTGGAGACACTTTGGGTCCTTCTACATAGCCTGCAGCAGTGAGTCTCGGAACAGGGTGGACAGATTCAGGCTTGCGGGGCTCCCTCTTTGGAATTAAAAATAGCCGCATAGATTTTCAGGTTCTGGCTGGAGCTCAGGCTCTGAAGCCCAGGGTGGAGCCAGGTCTGCCCCTCACAGTGCAAGAGGAGACATTGTCTGTGTCCACATCCCCTTCACCCCCTTCCTGGGATGGGGAACAGCAGCCCCAGGGCCCCTCCCTTCACCCCCAGGGAAGGGGAGTGAGAGCCCTCGGCCTCCTGGGCAGTGGGGCCTCCCAGCACAGGTTCCTGGGTGAGCATGAAAGTGTCTCCACACAGAGAGCTCTGTACACCCGGCAAATATACAGATGTGCCCATGGATCAGGATCCGGGATGGTGCTCTCCCCAGGAGTGATGGAAGCTCCCTCAAAGTGGAGGGGTCACCCAGTCGTGCCAGCCCTTGTCCCTGAGCTCCTGTCCCTGCACCCCTGAACCCTCACTCTCACACTGCCCCTTCTTCCTGAGCCCCTGCCTTCACACCACCGCTTCACGAATACCCTGACCCCCTGGGCTCTCCTCTTGGCCCCCTCCCCCATCGTCACTCACTCTTACAGCTGGTAAAAAGTGGGAGGGAATAGCCCTCCCATTGGTAAAAGTGATGGGGCCATGGCCCCCGGCCCCCCTCTTCCAGTGCCCCTTACTCACCCCCACATCCCCAGGAAGAGAGCGGGCTTGGGCAAGTGTCAGTGAGTTGGGTGCTGGGGATATGAATTGGGTTTTACACCCCGGCTGCTGGAGCTCTGTGTACTGAGGGTATAAGGAGATAGAGGCTGTGTGACCCCCACACTGTCCTGCGAACATGGCTCAGCCCTGACATCTGCCAGAGCCTCTCCCTGGGGAGGAATCGTCCCTGCGGCCCATTCAGGCCTTGGCCTCCCTGCGGAGGTGGCCGGTGAGGCTGCCGTTAAAGTGAGTTACGATGTGAGCTCCTGTCCGCTGGGAACTGGACTCTGAGCCTGGGCTGGGATCGGTGACTGGGGAGTGAAAGGCGCCAGCTGCCCTCACTGCCCCCCTGAGCCAGCCCAGCACCGCCAGCCATTCAGTGCAATAACAGCGATGCTCAGGCTTGGTGACAGCCAGTGCCCCAGCGGGCAGGGCGAGGGCCTGTCCAAGGAGCAATGGGCACAATCTGCAGCAAGGGAGGTTGAGGCTGGAGATGAGGAAACACTTGCTAATTCTCAGGGCAGTGAAGCTCTGGACCCGGCTCCAGGGGAGGTTGTGGGATCCCCGTCACTGGAGGTTTGTAAGAACAGGTTGGACAAATCCCTGCCAGGGATAGTCTAGTCCCTGACCTAGCCTGGGGGGCTGGATTAGGTGACCTCTCAAGGTCCCTTCCAGCCCTGCATTGCTCTGGTTCTAGGTTACAGCAGTTCCTGGGGCTGGGCCCAGGGCCCTGGGGGCTCTAAGCCTGGTGAGTGGCACGTGACAGAGTTAACACTGTTAGTGACCATGGCAGCTGGCAGCTCAGTGTCCCTGCCAGGGGCCTGGGCTGGCATGTGGCTGCCTGTACCTGGCTCAGCAGGGTGTTACTGGGCCATGTGGACAGGACCTAGGGTTGGCACCTGTCCATAGGGTTGCCAGGCGTCTGTTTTTTTATTGGAACGCCTGGTCGAAAAGGGACCCTGGCGGCTCCGGTTGGCACCACCGACTGGGACATTAAAAGTCTGGTCAGTGGCGCAGCGGGGGCCCGGGGCTAAGGCTGGCTCCCTGCCTCCCTAGCTCTGTGCAGCTCCTGGAAGTGGCCACCAATTTACTTCTCTGGAGTTTGAAACTTTTCTAGCAGAACATAACCAAGTGTCAGCCATGGTCAAGCCTCCCTTTGAATACAGGTTGGCTCTGGGGGTGGGGGAAAATATATCAAGAGGGCTGGTCCTTTTAGGGGAGTCAGGGACCAGACTACCTGTGACAGGCCCCTGTAAGGGAGAATGAGACAACCCAGACCCACCTGGATGTCATTAAATCCCTAGGTGGCTAGTCGGCAGCGAAACAGCTAATGAGGCTGATAAAGGGTAACCAGGGCTCAGCTGAAGGGATCCTAGGGACAGGAAGCTGCTGAGGAGAGGAGCTCCCAGGAGAGCTCACCAGAGCAAGGGGCCTGGAAGGGGCTCCTAGAGCAGTGCTCCCCAAACTGTGGGTCATGACCCCCTAGAGGGTGTGGAGGAACATTTGGGGGGCCTGGCAGGGCCTGGACCAGCCCCCATAGGTGGCGGGAAGGGAATGTCACCCAGCCCTGCTCTGCCCCTGGCTCCACTCTGGTCCCACTATAAGCCCCAGTTGCAGCACCAGCCCCAACCATGGTTCCACCCCTGGCCGAACCCCCATCTCCTGGCTCCAACTGCAGCTCAGGCTGCACCAATGGCTTCATTCCCGGCTGAAGCCAGCGGCTCCCGGCCCCAACTGCAGGTCCACTCCCAGCCATAGCCCCCAGCTCCTGGTCCCAATTGCGGCCCCGTTCCTGGCCCAGCTCCTGACAGCAGCTCCTGAGGTGGGGGCACAAACCAGGTAAGGAAGGACATGACCAAAAAAGTTTGGGAACCACTGTCCTAGGCAGAGGAGCTCCCCTAAGGGGGAGGAGCTGCCAGAGATGACAATGACAGCAGCAGCTGTAGCAGGACAGAACCTAGAGAGCTGCCCCTGGCTGGAGAAAGTGGATGCAGAGAATAAAGGCACCGTCTGAAATGACCCAGCTCCGGGAGGGAGGGCTGGAGTCGTCTGATTCCATGATGGAAACTAATCCAAGCCCAGCTCCGGGAGGGACTGAGGGCTCCTGACTTGAGGACAGTGAGGAGCTGGAGTGAGAGCTGGAGGCTGGAGCAGAGTGAGGGAAAAGAATTTATTTCAAGGTTTACTTGGACTCAGAGCGGACTGCAGGAGGGGACTTTTCTCTCAGATCTTTTGGACTGTGAGGTGTAATTTAAGGAGTGCTGAAGAGGGTAAACTGAGGCAAGATGCTTGCCAAGATACCCTGAAATGGCTGAGGCTGGTATCAACAACAACACTCACTGCCCAGCCCCTAAGGGCTGCATGACGGCGCAGGGCCTTCCCCATTGCACACAGGAAGCCTGGGGCGCAGGAAGCCCTCGTTACTCTGCCCCACACATTTACCCAGAGACTCCCCTGAGCTGCTGGACCCGGGTCCCTGGAGTCAGAGCATGGGCAGTCGAGTGGCACTGACCGGCCGGGGCTGCTGAGGCAGGGGGAAGGAAAGGGTTAATCTCAGCACGGTGGCACTTTGCTGCTCAGCCCTGGCTGGTCTCTGCCCTCTGGGTGCAGCTCAGGGCGTGTGTCTCTGAGCAGGTCCCTGCCCACTCACCCGCCATTTGCCCCAGACACAGAGAACCCAGGTGCCGAGGGAAGGAGCAGCCCCAGCAGCCGCATTGGCCCCAGCACGTGCTGAGCCTGCAAGTGCAGCAGCAGAGGCAGCGGCAGAGAGAGGGGCTCAGCCATTGAGAGCAGCAGGGTCCCCACCCCCAGGGGAGGGGTCAGCGCTGGGACAACAGGCTGGGCTGGGTCAGGGGCTGGGAGATCTGGCAGCGAGCAAGGTGCCAGCACCAACAGCCCTGCTGGAGACCCTGGGCCTGGCCAGCCTGGAGTAGCCAGCGAGTGACTCAGGGCCTGGGACCCTGCCCAGGAAGGGGCTTCTGGGGGGCTGACAGGAGGCTCCCCAGGGGCTGGTGATCCCCTAGAACGAGGCACTGAGCTGACTGGCTCAGGATCCCGACAGGCTCAGGGGCCAGGGGTATGGAATGGCCCAGAGCCCAGCCGGGTTCAGGGCCCAGTGGGCACAGAGTGTGCTGGGCTGGGAGCAGTGAACGGGGAGGGGAGCAGGGATGTGCTGGCTCCAGCCAGTGACAGAGAGGAAGCTGCTTTCCCCACAGCCTGGGGTTCCTGCTCCCCGGAGCCCTGAGATCCTGGCCCTGCAGCCGGCACCCACATACTGTGGTGATGGCGCATCCCCATTTGTGTCAATGACATCCTGTCTGGGAGAGTTCACAACCCTAGTGAGTGAGAATATCAAGCAAATTGCCCAGGACTGAGCACATCAGCCTCCAGCTATCACAGCTCCAAGCCTGTCATCTGGGTCCATGCGTGTCCCGGGGTCCCAGACGCTGTCCAGATCCCCAGGCACAACACAGCTCAATGTCCCAGGAGCTTCCACTCACCTGCGAATCTCTTCAGCATTTCTCGCATATCCAGGCAGCGCTCCGGGATTTTACACACATTCTTCAGGTCAGTAGAAACAGCTTCTGGTTCCCAGAGTTTCACATTCTCACTCCTATGAAGAAAATGTCCCATCATCACTCAGCTGCTCTGTGCACACATCACCGCAGAGGCGCTACCGGGGATATAAGAGCAATGAACATTGGAAACATACCTGCTCAATGTGGTTTTCATATCCTGGAAGGAGAAAGAGAATCAATGTTCTTAGTTAAAACCATGTGTAAAAACCAGTGAATTTTCACTCTGCGCATCAACCTTTCACCTAGAAAAGAAATCAACCCTCCCAGGCTTCACTGTTTTGTGGTAAAAATTCCTATGACATTTTGCATTAACACTTGTTTCATTTATGTAGGTGAGACAGGAATTTAGCTAAAGGATTCTCCCTTCTAGGGACCCAACCCATCAGTATCTGTGTTTATCGTCTGTGTTGGGTCCAATGTTCTGGAGTCAGAGCAGGGATGGGTTCAGCTCAGTATCATTCTTGTATCATCCATTTAATCTCCCATGGCCTCACGGGGTCTCCATGAGGAGAATTCTCCTCTAACATGAACTGGGATATTTTGGAACTGATGGAGCCCTTAGCCGGATGTTCTGTTTGTCAGTAAACCGCAGAACACATTTACTCTAATTGTTGGAATTCAGACCCAGGGATCTGAGTTCTAATTCTGGATGGGTGGAGAATTCTGATGCCGTCTCACCTTTAGCAGCTCGATAACTGGTTGCTGACACTTCTCCTCGATCTCTGTGATCAGCTGCTGCAGAGAGGAGCTTTGCTGGGAGAGTTTGGTTACATTTTCCTGTAGTCTCTGCAGAGTCTCCCTCTCCTTCTCCTCCAGGCTCTGCAGAAGCAGCTGCTCCTCCTCTCTCAGCAGTGTGTGCAGTTTGTTAAATTCACCTGCAATCGTCTCTCTCTTGTTCTTCACTTTCCTCTTGAGAAAGAAAAATAGGAAAGGCACAGAGAAAACGTGAGCCAGATGTTGAGTTACACAGACTGTGCCTCTGTCCCTGAAGCAAAGGAATGTTAAATCACTATCAGATTTGTAAGGCTATTTACTTCTTTGAGAAACGTACCATAAAGGGACAAAGAGTCCTGTGGCACCTCATAGGCTAACAGACGTATTGGAGCATGAGCTTTCGTGGGTGAAACTATAAAGGGTTTGTTTTAGTTCAGAGTTAATACGGCCAGTTCCATAGTGGGGTTGTCTAGGGTGCTTTGTAAAGCCGCAGTATGTTATTGCGGGTGGCATGGGATGGACACAGTGCAGTGGGGAGAAATCGAGGGAACAGGAGAGATTTACAGGGGGCTGCACAGTGTGTTTGCAGGGGGATTTGGGTGCCCAGTGCTGGGCACTCAGACACCAAGGGGAGCTGTCACAGTGGGATGTGGGCGATGCTCCTTCTGACAACCTGCTCCTAAGGCTGCAATGTTCGGGACCTAGGGCTGGTGCTAATAGTCCTTCGGGTGCCATCCTTGGGCTCACATGGGTGTTGGGCACCCAGGGCATTGTCAGGGCTGGCTTTGGCCTCACTCAGCCTGGCCGAGTGCCCCAAGCCCCTGTGTCCAGTGACCAGCCAGTGTCTTCCTCACACCGCACCCCCCCCCCATGCTCTTTGTGGGGATTTCACTGTGAAAGGCAGGTGAACTGGAACAGACATTGTGTCCCCTGGGTTCATCACCTGGCTACAGACAAGCACAGGTAAAGTCACAGTAACAGTAGCAAGTGACTGGGATGAGGTGGCCACATGATGGCCGCAGAGGCTATGAAGTGGCTGAGCTCTGCCTGGCTTTACACCAGTGGTCCCCAACCTTTATGTGGCCAGTAGCACATTCGTGTTTTCAGAAGAGTGTGGTGGGCATCAACAATTTGTCAAGGCTTATTTTGTATTGGTACATTAAATAATATGTAAAACATCATATTTAATATTGCATAATATATGGGTCCATAAGATAAAAAGGTAATTTTACATGTAAAAGGTATTTATTAAATTATTCGTCAATTACTCTTTCACCTTACCATGTGAATTTGCTCTTTTTTATCTACCGGTAAGAAAAATTAAGGAGTTTTTACAAAATAAATATCATAAACAGTTTTCATCTTATTTATTTAAAAAAAGTAAAACATTGTTGAACTGCTGGTCCAAATATATTTATTATTCTTACTTTAACATAGCCAGTTATGGTTAATTAAAAATATTCTTTGTATTGTTACTTGTATCTGGATTTCAATAAACAAACAAACAAACATGAAAAAAAGTTAAACACAAGTTAATCATACGCTCTCATCAGCACTTAATGGAAAATAGGTATCATTAATTCACGTGGTTTTTCTGATAAAGACAGTGTGATTTTTGGCACTGCATTTCTTCAGCCAATTTTTCATAGGAGAGTAGGATGATATTCCTGTTCATAAGCAATCATCAAGATGGGCATCTATAAGCCGAGATCTGTATTTTGATTTTATGATGTTCATTGTTGAAAACAGAACTTCACACAGATAAGTGGAACCGAAATAAGATTTTATTTTGTATGCTACATTTTTCAAGGTAGGAAACTTTTTTCGGTCAACCAGATTCGAAAAGTTTTCATCTGTTGCACAGGATTTTAGAACAATATCATTTTGAAGGTCCAAAATCTCCAGTTCCACGTCTTCTGTTCTTACTTGAATGAGACTCACAATTGATGTAGCCAGTTCTGTTACCTCTATTTGGCAAGTAAAAGGATTCACATTCACAAGAAAGGCAACTACAGGCTCAATGATGGTGAACTGCTGAAATCTCTTTTCAAATTGTTCCAGAAGTGTTTGAATGTGGATAACAAATGGTGATGGGTTAAAATCACTGTCACATACCATTTTCTTCATACTTGGGAAATGTACGAGAGATTAATCTTCATGTGTAACATCCACAAGATCAGTTTTGCTTTGAATGATTTTACAGAACCTATCATTTGAGCCATGTTTGTCTTTTCCCTGGAGCTCAAGATCTAAAATGTTCAATTTGTCAGTGATGTCAGCAAGAAAAGCCAAGTCCATTAACCAGCTGGAATCTTTTAGTTGCTCGAAGTTCTGATTTGTGGACTTCAGAAATTCTTTGATTTCTTCAATTAGGCTTAAAAAATGTGCAAAACTTTACCTTTGCTCAGCCATCGTACTTCTGTGTGCAAGATAAGATAGATTGTTTATCATCAAAATCTTCCAACAGGACCTTAAAAAGTCAGTGTTGCAAAGGTTTCACTTGAACAGAGTTAATTATTTTAATAACAACATTCAGGACGTGTTGAAAAGAAAGAACTTTGATGCACAAAGTTTCTTGGTGGATAATGTAATAAGACAAAGTTCGGAAAGGATTCATTCTTCTTACAGAGTGCAATGAATCCACTGGCACTGCCCATCATTGCTTGTGTCCCATTAGTGGTGATCACAGACAGCTTGTGTAGTGGCATACTAATTGCTGTTGCATATGATTTGAATAAATTATAGATGTCCTCACCCTTTGTTCACCCTTTCATAGGCAATACTTTTAGTAACTCTTCTTTTACGGTGAAGTCACTAATACCATCCTCACCATAACTGCCAATTGCCCTGTATCCAATGCATCTGTCGACTCATCGAATTGCAGTGAAAACCAGTCACTTGTTTCCAAGTCATCCTGAGTTTCCATGTCGCTTGAAATTGCATGTATCCTCCTCATAACTGTGTTGTCTGATAACTGCAAGTCTTGTATTGTCGACAAAATCTTGCCCTTGTTAGGAAATCCTTGAAACAGGCAATCAGCACCAGTCAAAAATGCTTCCTTCAACAATTCACTGTCTTGAAAGGGTTTTTTCTTCTTTGTGAGCAGATGAGCAATTTTAAAGGAAGCAATAGTAGCACCTTTAGACTTTACCACTTGTCTAGTGAAAACAGATTGCTGGAGAGATAGAAGAAAATTAATCAACTCATATCAAACCTTTCTCAACTCAGCTTTAAGTGGATGGCTAATGTCAAAAGAACCGTGATTAGTTTGGAAATGGTGTTTGACATTATATTTTTTCAGCACTTCAATAGTACTCCCGCACAATAAGCAAACACATTTCCCTTTCTTTTCAATAAAACAATAGGATTCTTCCCACTCTGTGTTGAAATAATGCATACGTTGTCTTTTATTTGAACCACTCATTTTGGGACAAAATGTTAAAAAAATAATAAATCGCAAAGCACAAGAAAACAGCAGTATCAGTGCAGCAGAAGAATACTCACATACACGGCCGGCTCCAGGCACCAGTGGAGCAAGCATGTACCTGGGGCAGCACATGCTACGGGGTGGCATTCAGTCCATTCTTGGTACAGAAGAGTCGAGGCGTTTTTTTGTTTTTTTTGGTGGCAGCTCTGGGCAGTGCCGAGAGAAGCCGCGAGGACAGAGAACACTGGCGCCCGCAGCCTGCAGCCCTGGAGTTCTCTGTCCCCAGCAGGCGCAGGGCCGCAGCTTCTCTCCCCTGCTGGGCACTAGGCAGGCCCCGCACCTGCCGGGGACAGAGAACGCCATGCCCACAGCCTGAGTTCTCTGTCCTCGTCAGGCACAGGACTGTGGCTTCTCTCCCCTGCTGGGCACTAGGCGGGTGCGCATAAATGCCCCGGCGGGTGCCATGGTGCCCGTGGGCACTGCATTGGGGACCACTGCTTTACACTGACCCGCTCCTGGCTCTGCTGACTCAGGGAGTGGCCACACTGCAATGGAGGAGTGAGGGAAGCACCTGAAGACACGCTCCAGCTTGCTCGGGTCCTAGTACCAGTGAAGCCACAGCAGCAGGGGCTGTACAAGCCCACCCAGCCCCCTGGGTAATGACTCGGGCTGATAGCCTGCAGCTGGCTGTTGGTTCCATTTAGACGCACCCTTGGGGCAGACTTTGCAAAGAGCTCAGCACCCACAACTGGGTTCGATGTTCAGAAGAGCTCAGCTCCCAGCCCGGCCCCAGCCCGGCCAGCTGAGTGATTTTGAACCTCACCCATGGGGTAAAACCTCCCCCCAGCTCCCAGCTCTAGTGTCCGGCCCAGGCACTGGGCAGATGCTCTGCAGGGACTGTGGGGGAGGAGATGGGGGAGGATGGAGAAGGAAAAATCCCTGTGTCCTCCAGGCTGCAGACACACTGTGGAGCTATTTCATGGAGGCCCCTGAATCCCACTGGCTGCAGCAGCCTCTACACCACCCCCATCTGCAGGAGGGAAACAGGGTCCATGTCATAGTGAAAACACTGCACCCGCTATTGAGAATTTGCCCCTATCAGAGAGCACTGGGGTGAGTTTGCATCACCTCACTATGCCCAGGAACTGCCCCTCCTTTGCACGTACAGGAGCTGCTGTGCTGAGACCCCTACCAGAGACACAGCCTGATCCTGCTGGCACCAAGCCTCTGTCACGGGGAAAGCAACCAGAGCAGGTTCATACCCTCATCCTGAAGCTTCACAGCTCCTTCATCCTGGGAGAGTTGCAGGGGGAAGGGCTCAGGGAGAGATAAACCCGGACACCCACCTGCCACTTGGTGGTTTTCTCCTTCTCTTTAGATGTCAGCGCTAGGGACTCCTCCAGCTCCTTCCTCAGAGGGCCCAGGGCTCCCTGGAGTTTCTCCTGAAGGGACATTGTGTGCAATAAACAGCCATTAGTCTGCCTGTCTGATGGGTGGAGAGTATCATAGAATCATAGAATATCAGGGTTGGAAGGGACCTCAGGAGGCCATCGAGTCCAACCCCCTGCTCAAAGCAGGACCAATTCCCAACTAAATCATCCCAGCCAGGGCTTTGTCAAGCCTGACCTTAAAAACCTTCCTACGTAAGCCATTCCAGTGCTTCACCACCCTCCTAGTGAATTTTTTTCCTAATATCCAACCTAAATGTCCCCCAGTGCAACCTGAGACCATTGCTCCTTGTTCTGTCATCTGGTACCACTGAGAACAGTCTAGATCCATCCTCTTTGGAATCCCCTTTCAGGTAACTGAAAGCAGCTGTCTAATCCCCCCTCATTCTTCTCTTCTGCAGACTAAATAATCCCAGTTCCCTCAGCCTCTCCTCATAAGTCGTGCTCCAGCCCTCTAATCATTTTTGTTGCCCTCCGCTGGATTCTTTCAACATCCTTCTTGTAGTGTGGGGCCCAAAACTGGACACAGTACTACAGATGATGCCTCACCAATGCCAAATAGAGGGGAATGATCACATCCCTCGATGTGCTGGCAGTCCCCCTACTTATACAGCCCAAAATGACATTAGTCTTCTTGGCAACAAGGGCACACTGTTGACTCATATCCAGCTTCTCATCCACCATAACCCTTAGGTCCTTTTCTGCAGAACTGCTGCTTAGTCACTCGGTCCCTAGTCTGTGGCAGTGCATGGGATTCTTCCATCCTAAATGCAGGCCTCTGCACTTGTCCTTGTTGAACCTCATCAAGTTTCTTTTGGCCCAATCCTCTAATTTGTCTAGGTCCCTCTGTATCCTATCCCTACCTTCCAGCGTATCTACCACTCCTCCCAGTTTAGTGTCATCTGCAAACTTGCGGAGGGTGGAGTCCACGCCACCCTCCAGATCATTAATGAAGATATTGAACAAAACCAGCCTCAGGACCGACTTTTGGGGCACTCTGCTTGAAACCAGCTGCCAACTAGACATGGAGCCTTTGATCACTGCCCATTGAGCCCGATAATCTAGCCAGCTTTCTATTCACTGTGACAAAGTTCCTCCTCTACCTTGGTGGCTCCTGCACTTATTTGGCAGATTTGCTCACCTCAGTGATCTTCCCCACAGTCTGGGTCAACTCCTCCTGTGTCTGATCAGGAGTTGGGAGGTTTGGGGGCAGGGCCGGCTCTAGACCCCAGCGTGCCAAGCAGGCGCGTGGGGCGGCCCTTTCCCTGGGGGGCGGCATTTGGCTCCGGTGGACCTGCCGCAGGCATGCCTGCGGCAGGTCCACCGGAGCCCGGGATGAGCGGACCTGCCGCAGGCATGACTGCGGCGGGTCCCCTCGTCCCGCGGCTCCGGTTGAGGTCCCGCAGGCATGCCTGCGGCAGGTCCACTGGAGCCGCGGGAAGAGGGGACCCGCCGCGGGACCGGGGATGGGCGGCGCAGCGACTGCGCTGCTTGGGGCGGCCTCATTTCTAGAGCCGCCCCTGTTTGGGGGGAACCCAGGCCCACTCTCTACTCCAGGTTCCAGCCCAGGGCCCTGTGGATTGCAGCTGTCTATAGTGCCTCCTGTAACAGCTGCATGACAGCTACACCTCCCTGGGCTACTTCCCCATGGCCTCCTCCAAACACCTTTTTTATCCTCACCACAGGACCTTCTTCCTGGTGTCTGATAACACTTGTACTCCTTAGTCCTCCAGCAGCACACCCTCTCACTCTCAGCTCCTTGTGCCTCTTGTTCCCAGCTCCTCACACACACTTCCTCTCCTCTGGCTCCCCCGTGCCTGACTGGAGTGAGCTCCTTTTTAAACCCAGGTGCCCTGATTAGCCTGCCTTGATTGGCTGCAGGTGTTCTAATCAGCCTGTCTGCCTTAATTGGTTCTAGCAGGTTCCTGATTACTCTAGTGCAGCCCCTGCTCTGGTCAATCAGGGAACAGAGAACTCTTTCTCCAGTGGCCAGAAGACCTCCCTTCTGCTTCTCTGCTGTAGAGGGTAGGAGGGAGAGGGCTGCTGCTGCTCCTGCTGGGCCCTCGCTGCTGCTGCTGCTCCTGCTCCGGCTGCTTCCCTGGCTGGGCTGGACACCACCACCCACCCCCTTTCTCTGCTATCTGCTTGCTGGCTGGCTAGTAGATTTCCCCCCCCCCCCACCACCCAGTTGCTGCTGTTGCTCCACCTACAGCCCCTGGGGGGGGGGCTGCTGGCCTGCTCCCCGGAGGAGGGGAGTGAGGGACCCCAGCTCCAGCCCTTGTTGCTGAGGGCTCCACCACCACCATCTTCTGAGCGGGGTCCCTCCTACGTAGCCACCAGACCACCGCCTGGAGCTGCTGGAGCTGCTGTGTTTGCTGCTGGGGAGCTGCTGGAGCCCCGAGGAGGAGGAGGAGGAGGAGAGAGCTGCCTGCTGCTGGAGGACCTCCTGGAGACTCTGCAGACCACCGTGGAGGGGGCACTAAAGGACTGAGTATTTTTTCAGACTGTGCTCTTGTGGTGGGGGTTTGGACTGTGTCTGTTGGGACGCCGGGGGTGTGGCGTGGAGCCTGCCCCCGGTCCATCTGTGTCCCCTTTGCTCCCACCACCGTCGTTGCCCCCTCCACCACCCCCGCTGGCGTTTTTCCATCTGCCTCATTCTCCTGCCTCTGGGACTGAGCTGCTCACCTGGCTTGCCATGCCCACCTCCACCGTTTGGGCCTGCAGCAGCAGCCAGCTGCATTGACTTTTTGCACAAGTGCCCGTGGGCGCACCCCCCACCCCCACCCCCTTGGCCTGGCCCCCTCTCCTTTACCACATTTGTCTGCCCCACCCTTTTCCCTCTGTGACCCTGATTGTCCTGCCCCAGCCCTGCGGCTGGCCCCTTGGTCCCACTGCCCTGTTCCTAGTTTGATTTCCCCCCCCGGCCCTGTGATCCCCCAGCCCTGATTGGCCCCTCCCCTCGTGCGCCCATGCCCCCTCCCATGCGCTTGTGCTCTTCCCCCTTTTGAGTTTACCCTTGTTCACTGCACCCCTCCCCTATGCTGTTAGCCCCCCTGATCCCCTAGTGCAACTAGAGGAGCCGGAATTCCCCTCTGGGTCGGTGGCCTGCCACCCTCCCGCTCCTGGGTCCTTGCTTGCTCCCCTTGGTCCTTTAGCCTTCCCTTTCTGGCACCCTCCTCCCCTGCCTGCAGCCTTGCGGGGAGGGGTGGTCGCCTCCTTTCCCTCCCCTCCCCTCGCTGTTTGTCCCCCTCCCCGCTCTCGTTATGGCGGGGGACTCGGCGGGGGAGACCCCTCGCGATGCTCCCACCACCCCTCCTCCGGAAACCCCCATGTCCGTTCCCCGAGCCTCTACCTCGACCGCCGCTGCCGGTTTACCTGCCACTGCCCCCGCTGGGGCACCGGCACCGGCGAGTATCGGGGAGACGTCCGCTGCTGCCACGCCCTTCGCCCCTTCTGATTCGGAGGGGGCCCCCCCAGCCGGTCGGAAAGGTCGGGGTGGGAAGAAGGGTAAGGGCCCAGCTATAAAGACCAGGCCCTCCATGGCGGGGACAACCCCCGCTGCCGTGGTCCCGCTTCTGGCCGCGGCATCCCTCCCCGCTGTTCCCTCTACCAGCTCCGCAGGTGTCCCTCCCCCGGCCCCCAGGGCATATGCCCAGGTGGCGGCGGCCCCCCCGCCTGCCGCTACTCCTCCGCCTGCCGCTTCCACTACCATCTTTAGCGGCCGGGGCCCCTTCCCCACCTTGACTAGGAAGCACGGCGTCCGTTGCCTCCTGGTGCCCGCCTCGCCCCACGTCGAAACCTATGTGAGGGCGTTGGCGAGGGTAGTGGGGCCCACCGCCATTGTGGCGGCCTCCAAGATGTACGGGAAGGTGGTCTTCTTCCTGGCGTCGGAGGCCGCCGCCCAGGAAGCGGTAGAGACGGGTCTGGCAGTGGGGGGCGTGTTTGTGCCCCTGGAGCCCTTGGAAGACCTGGGGGTCCGCTTGGTCCTGACCTCCGTCCCTCCCTTCCTGCCCAATGCCGCCCTGCTGCCCGCCCTTTCTGCCCTGGGGCGCCCTATTTCTGTCATCAGCCCTCTCCCATTGGGCTGCAAGGACCCCGCCCTCCGTCACGTCCTCTCGTTCCGCCGGCAGGTGCAGCTTCAACTGCCGCCGGCGGCACGTGACGGAGAGGCGCTCGAGGGGTCCTTTGTGGTCCCCTACCAGGGAGCCCGCTACCGGGTGCATTATTCAATGGGGGAGGCCCGGTGCTACCTCTGCCGGGCGATGGGGCACGTCCGGAGGGACTGCCCCTTGGCCCGGCACGGAGGGGCGTCCGGGACCCCCGAGCCCCGGTATGGCGCCGGCCCCGTCACCGCCGGTGCCCCTAGCTGCCCAGCAACTGACGCTGCCCCTCCTCCTTCTCAGTCCACCGCTGTGGAAGAGGGTGCGGCGGAGATAACGCCGGGCGTGGGAGAGGGCCTGCCCCAGGGAGACTCCTCCCTCGTTCCTGTTGCCCCTCCGTTGCCTCCCCGAGTCCCTAAGCCGCTGCCCTTGCCCCCAGACCTGACCCCTGTTGGCCAGCCCCCGGATGATGCCATGGAGGGCTGGTCCTTAGTACAGGGGAAGCGGGGCAAGCGGAAGGCTCCGGTCCCATTACATCTTTCGGATTCGGAGGCCCCCCGGAAAAGCAGGAAGGGGGTCTCTGATGACGAGCCTTCCGCCTTGCCCCCCGACGACGCCCGTTTTGTGGTGCTGGCTGGGCGCGACGTGGCAGCACCGGACGGTGACGCTGCCCCTCCTCCAGGGTCCCTTCCTGAGGAAGCCCCCGAGGGAGCCCCCCTTGCCCGCTTGCCATCCGCAGCCTCCGCGAGGGCTGAGGTGGGCGTCGCTTCGGGTGTTGGCGGGGAGGGCCCCGGGGTGGCGGACGGCGATCTCCCCTCCATCTACGAGGAGATCGAGGCCCTGGGTCTGACCCCGGTTACGCAGGGGGAGGACGACCCTTTACTAGCGGGCCTCGATCTGAGTGACCTCACCTCGGTCCCCCTGTCCTCGGTTTCCCCTCCCCTGACTGCCGCTTCTGCTCCTGCCTCTGAGGGTCCCCTGGGATCCTCCATCATCCCGGCTGCGGGTGGCACCCCGCTGACGGCCGCCGAGCCCATCGAGGCGACGGCCGCTGCCCCGCTGCCCAGACCCGATTCCCAGGGGGTGTCCCTCTTGGGTGTGGGCCAACCGACCCCTTGCCCTACTCTTGACCCCTCCACCTCCCGTGATGCCATTGCCGCCCCTCGGGATACTCCCCAGGGTGCGGCCTTAGTTGTTTTTCCCTGCTCTGACCCATCAGGGGCTGCTGCTCTCCTTCCGCCGCCCCCTGTTGAACTGGGGAGCGGGGCGGGCCGCGTGGCGTCGGCCCATCGGACACCACGTCGAGGGTCTGCCCCCTGCCTGCCCGCCTTGGTGGGCCACGGGGCTGTGATGGGGGCCCCGCTGGGGGACGGTCATCGATCCGTTACCCCGCCCCCCCGTGCGCTGAGGGAGGAGCTGCGGGCGTTCCTTGAGGACGTCCGTGGCTCCCGTAACAAAGTCCAACTCGCGCTCCAGCGGTGGGGGGATTTCCATCTAATCCTCCGGGCCGCAAAGGCCCTCATAGGGGAGGGTAAGGGGACCGGGAAGCAGGCCGCCGCGACCTACCGGCGGGTCTGCCTCTTCCGTGACTCTCTTCTCACCCACGGGTTTGGTCACGGATTGCTGCGCGGCCCGACGGAGGCCGTGGGCGTGTCTGCCGGCGAGGATCCCCCCCAGCACTCCTCATGGCGACGATCATCTTTGCCACTTTGAACGCCCGGGGCTGTAGGATGGGTCTCCGCAGGAGCCAGGTGCTCTCCTTCCTTCGGGTCGGGGGGTACTCTGTGGTTTTCCTGCAGGAGACCCATACGGATCCGGCCGCTGAAGCTAGCTGGCGGCTGGAGTGGGGGGACAGGGTCTACTTTAGCCACCTCTCGGTTCGCTCGGCGGGAGTGGCGACCCTGTTCTCCCCCGACCTACGGCCCGAGGTGCTGGGGGTCGCCGAGGCTGTGCCGGGCCGCCTGCTGCACCTCCGGGTCCGCATGGAGGGGCTTGTGGTTAATCTCGTCAACGTCTATGCCCCGACATCGGGCCCAGAGAGGTTGCGTTTTTATCGGCAGGCGTCCGCCTTCCTCGGCTCCCTGGATCCTCGTGAGTGCCTGGTCCTGGGCGGGGACTTTAACACCACCCTCGAGGAACGGGACCGCTCGGGGACCGAGCAGTGCCCGGCCGCAGCGGACGTCCTCCGGGAGATCGTCGAACGCCACTCCCTGGTGGACGTCTGGCGCGACCACCACCCGGACGACGTCTTGACGTTCACCTTCGTCCGGGTGGAGGCCCATCGGTCGTGCCACTCCCGTCTGGACCGCATTTACCTGTCACATTTCTACCTTTCACAAGCCCACTCCTCCAGCGTTTGGCCGGCCCCCTTTTCAGATCACCACCTTGCCACCGTGACGGCCTCTCTCTGCGCGGAGAGGCCGGGGCCGGCCTATTGGCACTTTAATAATAGTTTGCTGGAGAACGCGGGCTTCGTGGCATCCTTCCGGGAGTTCTGGCTGGCCTGGCGAGGGCAGAGGCGTGCCTTTCCCTTGGCGCGGCGATGGTGGGACCTGGGGAAGGTGCACGCCCGGCTCTTCTGCCGCGACTACACCCGGGGCGCCAGCCGACGGAGGGATGCGGCGATGGAGCAGTTGGAATGGGAGGTCTTGGAGCTGGAGAGGCATCTGGCCACCAGCCCCGAGGATCCATCCCTCTGCGGAGCGTGCCGGGAGAAGCGGGAGGAGCTCCGGGCCCTCAAGGATCATCGAGCCCGGGGTGCCTTTGTTCGATCCCGCATCCGCCTCCTTCGGGAGATGGATCGCGGCTCCCGCTTCTTCTACGCCCTGGAGAAAAGGAGGGGGGCCAAAAATCACATCACCTGCCTCCTGGCGGAGGACGGCACCCCCCTCACGGATCCGGTGGAGATATGCGGGAGGGCCAGGGCCTTCTACGCGGCTCTTTTCTCCCCGGATCCGACCGATCCTGACGCTTGCAAAGTGCTCTGGGACGGACTCCCGACGGTCAGCGCGGGCGACCGGGACCGGCTAGAGCTGCCTCTCACTCTGGCCGAGTTCTCGGAAGCCCTCCGTTGCATGCCCACCAATAAATCTCCGGGCATGGACGGGCTGACCGGGGAGTTCTACCGCGTGTTCTGGGACGTCCTCAGCCAAGACCTAGTCACCGTCTGGGCCGAGTCTTTGCGGGGCGGGGTCCTCCCTCTCTCGTGCAGGCGAGCCGTGCTCGCCTTATTGCCGAAGAGGGGGGACCTCCGCGATTTACGGAACTAGCGTCCCATCTCGTTCCTCAGCACGGACTACAAAATCGTTGCGAAGGCCATCTTGATGCGGCTAGGGTCCGTGCTGGCGGACGTGGTCCACCCAGACCAGACCTACACCGTCCCGGGCCGCACGATCTTTGATAACTTGTATCTGGTCCGGGACCTTCTGGAATTAGGGTGTAGGGATGGTCTGTCGTTCGCCCTCTTGTCCCTGGATCAGGAGAAGGCGTTCAACAGGGTGGACCACGGGTATCTCCTGGGCACTCTGCAAGCGTTCGGCTTCGGACCCCAGTTTGTGGGTTTTCTCCAGGTGCTGTACGCTTCCGCGGAGTGTCTGGTCAGGCTCAACTGGACCCTGACCGAGCCGGTCAGCTTCGGGCGAGGAGTACGGCAGGGGTGTCCCCTCTCGGGTCAACTGTACGCTCTGGCGATCGAGCCCTTCCTCTGTCTCCTCCGTCGGAGGCTGACGGGGTTGGTGCTCCGGGAGCCGGAGCTGCGGCTGGTCCTGTCGGCGTACGCCGATGATGTGCTCCTCGTGGTCCAGGACCCGGGCGACTTGGCGCGGGTGGAGGCTTGCCAGGCCATTTATTCGGCGGCCTCCTCCGCCCGGGTCAACTGGGTCAAGAGCTCTGGCCTGGTGGTCGGGGACGGGTGGCAGGCGAGCTCCCGGTGGAGCGCGGGTCCGCTGCTCTATCTCGGTGTTTACCTTTCTGCCACGCATCTGTCTCCGCTGGAGAACTGGCATGGTTTAGAGAGCAGAGTGAGGGCACGGCTCCGGAAATGGACAGGACTACTCCGGTGCCTCTCTCTCCGGGGGAGGGCGCTGGTGCTGAATCAATTAGTCCTGTTCATGCTTTGGTACCGGCTCAACACCCTGGTCCCAGCCCCGGATTTCCTGGCCAACCTCCGGACGGCGGTTCTGGAGTTCTTCTGGCCAGGAACGCACTGGGTCTCTGCAGGGGTCCTTCACCTGCCCCTGGAGGAGGGGGGGCAGGGCCTGAAGTGCCTGCGCACTCAGGTCCACGTCTTCCGCCTCCAGGCCCTGCAGAGACTCCTGTATGGTGCTGGTAGTCCGGCATCGAGAGCACTAGCACACGCCTTCCTCTGCCGCTTCCGAGGGCTCCGATACGACCGGCAGCTCCTTTATCTCGATCCGAGGGGCCTTCCGCGAGACCTCTCCGGGCTGCCGGTCTTCTACCAAGACCTCCTCCGGACCTGGAAGCTCTTTTCAACAACTAGGTCCATGGTGGCCACCGTGGGGGTCGATCTTCTCGCGGAGCCCCTGCTACACAACCCCCAGCTCCGTGTGCAGGTGGCGGAGTCCCCCGTGGTGCGCCAGAGGCTGGTCTTGGCAGGAGTCACCAGGGTCGGAGACCTCCTGGACTACAACCGGGGAGACTGGCTGGATCCCCTGACGCTCGCTCAGCGCATGGGGCTCTCCAGCCCGCGTACCCCCCGGCGTGTACTTCAGGAGGTGAAGGCCGCTTTACTGCCCGCTGCTCGGGCCTACCTCGACCAGGTCCTGCGAGAGGGCACGGCCCGCCCACCTTTCACCCCGGGCCCCGTGGACCTTTTTATTGGGCCCCTGCCCCATGGACCCAATCAACCCCCTCACCCTTTCACTGCGAGCCGGCTGCCGGATCTGCAGCCGGTTCTGTTCCAGACCGCGCCAAGAAAACATCTGTACACGCTCGTGCTCCACACGCTTCACTACCTCACCCTCGCGTCCCGCCCCGATACGAAATGGCGGGACCTCCTGCCACCTCTTGAGAGTGAGGAGCCCCGGTGGGCCAGCCTGTATTCTGCCCTAGTCCCGAGGCCCGCCGGGGATGTCAGTTGGCGGCTCCTTCACAGGACCATGAGCACGGGCGTGTACTTGGCGCAGTTTACCCCTGTCCCCAACACCTGCCCCTTTTGCGGCGTGAAGGAGACCCTGGCGCACGTCTATTTAGAGTGCACCAGGTTGCAGCCCCTGTTCCGGCTCCTCTTGGCTCTCCTCTTGCGTTTTTGGTTGCACTTTTCCCCTCACCTGTTTCTCTATGCACTCACCATCCGTGGCCCCACAAAGTCGCGGGATCTCCTTGTCAACCTCCTCTTGGCCCTGGCCAAACTTGCCATCTATAAAACCAGGGAGAGGAGGTTGGCTGACGGGATTTCCTGCGACTGTGGAGCCTATTTCCACTCCTCCGTCCGTTCACGCATCCGGGCAGAGTTCCTCTGGGCGGCGTCCACTGGCTCCCTTGACGCCTTCGAGGAGCAGTGGGCGTTGTCTGGGGTTCTCTGCTCGGTGTCCCCACCAGGTTCCCTTCGTTTAGCCCTATGACCTCACTCCCGATCCTGTTTTTTCATTGGTTGTCCCACGTACTTAGTTAGTATCCCAGACCCGTGGATCCTCCCCTTAGGATGGGGGGAGGTCCTTTAGCAGTGGGCGGGCTTCGTCCGCCCACTTCCTGGATACTAATAGGACCAGACTCCTGTACCCCACTGGCCTGGGTCTGTCATACCACCTTATAATCCATTCATCCAGTCCATGATCCTTTAACTTGCTGGCAAGCATACTGTGGGAGACTGTATCAAAAGCTTTGCTAAAGTCATGGAATAACACGTCCAGTGCTTTCCCCTCATCCACAGACCCAGTTATCTCATCATAGAAGGCAATTAGGTTAGTCAGGCATGACTTGCCCTTGGTGAAACCATGCTGACTGTTCCTGATCACTCTCCTCTCCTCAAAGTGCTTCAAAATTGATTCCTTGAGGATCTGCTCCATGATTTTTCCAGGGACTGAGGTGAGGCTGACTGGCCTGTAGTTCCACAGATCCTCCTTCTTCCCTTTTTTAAAGATGGGCACTACATTAGCTCTTTTCCAGCCATCCGGGACCTCCTCGATCGCCATGAGTTTTCAAAGATAATGGCCAATGACTCTGCAATCACATCAGCTAACTCCTTTATCAACCTCTGATGCAGCTCATCCGGCCCCATGGACTTGTGCTCATCCAGCTTTTCTAAATAGTCCTGAACTACTTCTTCCTCCACAGAGCGGCTGGTCACTTCCTCTCCATATTGTGCTGCCGAGTGCAGCAGTCTGGGAGCTGACCTTGTTCGTGAAGACAGGCAAAAAAAGCATTGAGTACATTAGCTTTTTCCACATCTCTGTCACTAGGTTGCCTCCCCCATTCAGTAAGGGGCTTATACTTTTCCTGACTTTCTTCTAGTTGCTAACATAGTCCTGTAGCAACCCTTCTTGTTACTCTTAACATCCCTTGCTAGCTGCAACTGCAAGTGTGATTTGGCCTTCCTGATTTCACTCCTGCTTCCCTGAGTAATATTTTTATACTCCTCCCTGGTCATTTGTCCAAACTTCCACTTCTTGTAAGCTTCTTTTTTGTGTTTAATACCAGCAAGGATTTCACTCTTAAGCCAAGCTGGTCGCCTGCCATATTTACTCTTCTTTCTACACATCGGGATGGTTTGTTCCTGCAACTTCAATAAGGATTCTTTAAAATACAGCCAGCTCTCCTGGACTCCTTTTCCCCTCATGTTATTCTCCATGGGGATCCTGCCCATCAGTTCCCTGAGGGAGTCAAAGTCTACTTTTCTGAAGTGCAGGGTCCATATTCTGCTGCTCTCCTGTCTTCCTTGTGTCAGGATCCTGAACTCGACCATCTCATGGTCACTGCCTCCCAGGTTCCCATCCACTTTTGCTTCCCCTACTAATTCTTCCCGGTTTGTGAGCAGCAGGTCTAGAAGAATTCTGCCCCTAGTTGGTTCCTCCAGCACTTGCACCAGGAAATTGTCCCCTACATTTATTTGCCAAAAACTTCCTGGATTGTCTATGCACCTCTGTATTGCTCTCCCAGCAGATACTGGAGTGACTGAAGTCCCCCTTGAGAACAAGGACCTGTGATCCAGTAACTTCTGTTAGTTGCCAGAAGAAAGCCTTGTCCACCTCATCCCTCTGGTCTGGTGGTCTATAGCAGACTCCCACCACAACAACACCTCACACTTCTAAACTTACTCCAGAGTCACTCAGGTTTTTCTGCAGTTTCATACTGGAGCTCTGAGCAGTCATACTGCTCTCTGACATACAATGCAACTCTCCCACCTTTTCTGCCCTCCCTGTCCTTCCTGAACAGTTTATATCCATCCATGACAGTACTCCAGTCATGTGAGTTATCCCACCAAGTCTCTGTTATTCCAATCACATCATAATTACTTGACTGTGCCAGGACTTCCAGTTCTCCCTGCTTGTTTCCCAGGCTTCTTGCATTTGTGTATAGGCACTTAAGAGAACTCGCTGATGATCCTGCTTTCTCAGTATGAGGCAGGAGTCCTCTCCTCTTGCGCACTCCTGCTCATGCTTCCTTCTGGTATCCCACTTCCCCACTTACCTCAGGGCTTTGGTCTCCTTCTCCTGATGAACCTAGTTTAAAGCCTCCTCACTAGGTTTGCCAGCCTGCTTGCAAAGATGCTCTTCCCTCTCTTCGTTAGGTGGAGCCCGTCTCTGCCTAACAAACCTTCTTCTTGGAACACCAGCCCATGGTCAAAGAATCCAAAGCCTTCTCTCTGACTCCACCTGCGTAGCCATTCATTGACTTTCACTATTCAACGGCCTCTACCCAGGCCTTTTCCTTGCACAGGGAGGATGGACGAGAACAACACTTGCGCCTCAAACTCAGTTATCCTTCTTCCCAGAGCCACATAGTCTGCAGTGATCCGCTCAAGGTCATTCT
Organism: Mauremys mutica; assembly: GCF_020497125.1. NCBI lineage: Eukaryota > Metazoa > Chordata > Testudines > Geoemydidae > Mauremys > Mauremys mutica. The sequence goes on from NC_059083.1 coordinate 44,303,708, forward strand.
TGGCAGCATCATTGGTGCCCGTGTACCATAGATATTGTCCTTTCATACACAAGCAGTAAAATACCCTGGAAGGAGGCAGCAGACTCAGCTCTGCCGGCCCCAAAGGCAGCGTGGGAACAGAGACGCCAGTCTCAGAGCGGGGATGCTCTGCATCATGCAGACACTCAGGACTTCTCAAGGCCTGTGTTTTTAGCTAAAGTTTCACATCACTGAGCACAGGCCAGAGGGGAAATAGCTGGGAAGGTTCTGAATGATCCCTCCTGCCGGTGAGAGTGAGGAGCTTAGGACGATGCATCACTGCACTGTGCCCCAGGCCCAGACCAGGAACAAGATCCACACGGTGCTCTCATCTGTCTGTCAGGCTCGCATGTGACTTCCCCCAGGCAGCAGCTGGGAGCCTGACACCAGCGCCGTCCCATTAACTGCACAGGGTGAAGCTGTGATGTGGCTGGAGGTCAGTGAGGAACAGGGAACACACTCGGTCTGGGGGAATGTGTCACCCATAATTATAACTGCTCCAGAGCTGTAACAACCCAGGGCTCTCTTCCCCTTTGACAGTGTGTGATTCATTCACCCGGCACAGCAACATGCTCCTGCTCTGTCAGCCTGACTCTGTACTGCACCCAGGGCAGCCCCTGAGAGTCCCCTCCTGAGCTCCTTGCAGAATCTCCCCATTTCACTCCTTCTCTTTTCTCTGGGCCCTCAAGTTCTCTCCCCCTCTCTGCCCAAGGTCCAGGCTGCTGCTGCAGCTGCTGCTGACAGCTCCTGGGGAGCTGTTCGGTGACACCCCTGTGGTGCTGCTGCAGGGAAGCAGTGAGGGAGGGAGGGAGCCAGCAGGGGCTAGTGAGAGACAGGAGGCAGAAAAGCAGCCTTTGCACTCATCAAAACAGCTTCATAAGTGAGCTGGGATCAGACTAGGGGAGAGGGCAGAGGGACAAAGGTGGCTGGATTCTCTGAAGATCCACCCACAAAATAAGCTCCGCCCATGTAAGTCACCAAAAGGAGACAGCATGGTCTGGTCACAGGAGATGGTGCGATGTTCAAAACGCGATGGAGTTGCTGATTGGCTCCAAATGGCTCCTGGGGCCGGTCTCCCCTCATGGGGCTAGAATATACCCATGGGCTCTCTGGGCCTGGACCTTCTTTACTGGGGGGGAAAATAAGAGGTGGCATCTCCCAAACATCACCCGCCTATGGCACCGGAAGGAGGTGTCACTGGCAGTACATGGTGCTGGGCTGTAACTCTCCCTCTCCGCTCTCACAAGGTGAATGGAATTGTTAAGAATTCTGATATTTAAAGGATCATCCCCAGGCACCTGAGCCCACCCCCCACTCAGGGACTGGAGTTGTTCACACCTCTCCGAGCTGCTCTGCCCGACTCTCTGCATCCCTACATGTGGGTCAGTTTTGAGGTTTTCTTCACAACCAGAACAGCTGGAGAGTCAGTTTAACACAAAGTGAAAGCTGAGATCCTGGAGAACAAGGCAGTCGCAGAGAAGTGCCAGTACTTCCTGGCTGTTTCTGAGCCCTGTCAGTGAAAGTAGACGCTGGGACGTACCAGTGCTCCCTGCACCAGGCCCGGCGTCCTTAACAGGGCAGGTGGCTCTGGCCTCCTGGAAGGGGGAGGCCTTGGGGCAGAAGGGCCAAGGGGGCTCCACTTCCCACCACTGGTGAGTGCAGGGAGGGGGGTGGTTCCATTCCTCCCCCCGCCCCCCAAGCAACACGGCTGGGGCCGGGTCGCTCCGCTTCCCACTGGCTGCAGTGAGTGCAGGTGCGCACCCAACCTGTGCTGCTGGCTGGTGCCAGGCCCCCTGCTAATCCCTCAGGCTACCCTGGGCCCCACAGGGCCCCCCAAAGCTGGGGCCCAGGGCAGCAGCCCCTTTTGCCCCCCCGCCCCCGTTGGAAGCCCTGCTGGTAGGCTCCGGCAGTACTGCCATGGCAGCACTTTAACCTCGCTAGTGCGGCCATGCTGCTGGGACCTACTGACAGGGCCGCCGACGGGGGAGCAAATGTCAGCTGTGTGTGGGCCGGACTGGTGGCCGGCTCTTGCCAGAGCACTGCTCCGGCCCGCACCGTCCCACTTTCACCTCTGCAAAGCACCCCGACGGCCAGTTTTCACAGCGGGATTGCTACTAACCGTGCTGCTCTCTGTGTGGATGTAAGTGTGCTAGTGTGAATGTGCTCTGCCTGCACAAGGAGCTAGTGTGCACATGCAACAGCGGCTTTAAAGTGGCATCACTTTTGCCAGCAAAACTTTGTAGTGTAGACAAAGCCTAAGAGCTGACAATCACTATGAGCAGGGTGGAACCTCAAGAGACTGAACGTACAGAGCTGGAGGCATTGGGAGAGAGGGCAGAGCGAGGGCAGGGTGCGCTTGGGTGAGGGGGCAGAATAGGGCAGGAAGAGGTGGGGTGGGAGTGTGGTCTTGGGGGAAGGGATGGAGTGAGGGTGGGGCCTGAGCAGAGCAGGGCTTGAGCACCCCTGGGGAAACAAGGAAGCCAGCACCTGTGTTTTACACACTCAGGCTCTGTGCTTTAGAGAGAGGAAGTTTTGCCTCTCGGAGGCGCGCAGGGTGGGGTGTGGTTTGCCCAGGTCACCGGGTGGGGGCTCGAGCTGGTTCTGTGTTGTCATGCTGAAAAGGAACCCGGCCCTTCTTGCTGCCCGCTCCACCTGGCAGACGGGTTGCAGGTGCACAAAGAGCCATCAGCCCTGTTCTCTCTATCGGGCATTGAAACTTGCAGTGTTGAGGCAAAAATGTCTGGATCTTTTTCCATTCCAACCCCCAGTGCTCACCCCCCTGAAAACCAGGCCCCTTTCCTTTAGGTGCCTAACCTTAGGCAGCCAGGTGTGAAAGATTGTCCTTGGATTGATGGGGGATAATTAAACCCCTTAAGGATCCCAGGTTTAAGCAAAGTCAACAGCATTTCCTACCTTGTACTCCTGGGCAGCCTCCTCCACGGGAACCACAGTGTGAGACTTGTGGTCCCGGGATTTCTCACACACCCAGCAAATGGTTTCTCCATCCTCCTCACAGAAGAGTTTGAGATGTTCCTTGTGTCTCTCACACAGCTTCTCCTTTTGCCCTTTTCCTGGTTTTAACCCCAGTTGTTTGAGCTTTTGTACAATGTTGCTCAGCTGGGTGTTGGGCCTAAACTCCCCTTTCTGGAACTGGGCTCTGCACTGGGGACAGGTCAGGGATGTCCCCGCTCCCTTTGCCGCACAGTACTGGCTGAGGCAGGCTCGGCAGAAGTTGTGCCCACACGCGATAGTCACCGGCTCTGTCATATACCCCAGGCAGATGGAGCAAATTGCTTCATCTAGCACTTCCCCTGCTGTAGCTGGAGAGGCCATCGCAGCTGAGTGGGTGTCTGTTCTCTCTGTCCTTTGCAGGCAGCCAGCAGCCCAACCAACCACACCCGCAGGCAACCCGAAAGCGAAAGGGAAAAAATCAACGGCAAGCAGCCTTTTAAAGCTTCTTTTAGCAGATTGTGCAACCGGGAGCCAATCACGCGCTCCGGCAGGATATTCCACCCAAAAAAAAAAAAAAAACCAGGCAGAAGCTACATTCCTGAAAAGCCTCCAAACAAGCAACTTTAAGAAACAAATAGGCAGAGGGGATAAAAGTTATCACAGTGGGGTGAGCCATCTGCAGTGGTTGCCAAAATAGGCCATGTGGCAGAGAGGCTGGTGTTCCTTGTTGGCCCATCTCAGCACCCCTCCCCCAGGGCTGTGGTGTTAAAGCCCATTGCCCCGTATGTTTTTGTTACATAAAATAATTCGTTGTCACTTGATGTGGCTCTGACCTGCTGTTCCCATGGCCTGACGGTTACTCTGTTTCCTAGAAGGCACTGTAAATGCAGCTTCACTCTATTTTAGTTATTTATTTTTAACTCCTTTTTAAAGCAGTGTTTTGGTTACTCCTATTTTCCTCAGCACGCCTTGGTTAACCCTGTGTGCATGGATATCATTGCGCTGCTCAGTGTATGGTTTTAATAATAAATAAACATAGAAAATAACAATTGATGCTACAGGTTGAACCTCCCTAATCCAGACTTCCCTAATCCGGCAACACCCCTGGTCTGGCATAGTCAGTGACCCAGTGGGTGCTCAGGGCTGGAACACTCAAGGGGAGAAAACTGATGGGCTGGGGCCAGGAGTGTTGTGGGACCAGGGAAGAGTGGAGCTGGCAGCGGCCGGAGGAGCAGGGGGCCAGCGGCTGGGAGCTGAGCCCCTGGGGAGCAGAGCCCTGGTGGTCCGGGGGCCAGCAGTGGAGCCCCAGAGTCCCTGGAGAGCGGAGGGGTCGGTTCCCCAGGGACAACGGCCAGGAGCGGTGAGGCTCGCATTGACCTCCCCTGGTCCAGCAAATTACCTGGTTTGGGACCAGTCAGATTCTGAGGGTGCCAGACCAGGGAGGTTACAGCAGGGGTTCTCAGCCCTGGGCCGCAGCTTGTTCCAGGTAAGCTCCCGGCAGGCTGTGAGGCGCTTTGTTTACCTGAGCATCTGTAGGTCCGGCTACTCACAGCTCCCAGAGGCTGCGGTTCGCTGTTCCTGCGGGAATTAGCTACACCTAGCTAGGGACAAAACGGCCATCAGGAGAGGGTCTATAAATATGTTCGGAGCAAGAAAAAGACGAAGGGAAGTGCAGGCCCCCTATTTAGTGAAGAAGGAGAGCTGAGCTAATAACCAACAACCTCAACCAGACTGAGTATCAGACACCAGGGGCTGCACCAGAGCCAGTCTCTGGCCAATCTAATGAGCACAGCTGGCCTGCACTAGGCTGCTTGACTGGCTATAGCACCTGATTGGTTGGGAGAGTCAGCAGAGCAGCTCTTAAGCCCAGCAGCAGCACCACTTTAAAGGCTGCTCAAAGCATCAGGCGCTGCTGGGATAGCACCTGCCTTGTTCTAGCCTTGCCCCTGATTTGCCTCATTCCAGCTAACCCAGTTCTGACTCTTGACTCAGGTTCCTGACATCAGCTCTGGCTCCAGTGTTGGCTCCTAGCTCTGGTTACTGACCCCTGTTCTGACCTGGCTTTAGGTATGATTGTCCAGTCGCTGACACCGGGGTGTTTAATGCCTATTTTACTTCAGTCTTCACTAAGAAGTTTAATTGTGACCAGAGCACAATTAATATTAGGAGCAAGTGGGGAGGAATGCCAGCCAAAATAGGGAAGGAACAGCTTAAAGAATATGTAGGTACGGTAGATGTATTCAAGTTGGTGGGGCCTGCTGAAATTCACCTGTGGGCACTGAAGGATCTGACTGAAGCCATCTCAGAGCTATTAATGATTATTGCTGAGAATTCATGGAGGACAGAGGAGGACCCCCCCTCCCCGAGTGGAGAAGGGCAAACATTGTATCTAGCTTTAGGGGAACAAAGAGGACCCAGGGAATTTCAGACCAGCCAGCCTAACTTCAGTACCTGGAAAGATGCTGGAGCAAATATTTAGAGCACTCTCCTGTGCGGTGTGGGAGGCCCCAGCTCAAGTCTTTTCTCTCCCTCAGAGGGGATGTGAACCTGGATCTCTTTCATGGGTGGTGGGTATAATAGGCCAGGGGAGGCTAAGAGTCCCCAAATTGAGGCCGTGGTGCTGCCCTGAGACCCCAACCTTGCTCCATCTCTCCATCGCAGTCTGGTGGCTTGGCACTTGGGCTGGCTGGCCACCAGGGGTGGCTTGGTCCAGCGAATGGCCTGGGTGGACCAACTGGCAGCAAGGGGTGGCTTGGGCTGACCAGCAGCTTGGGACACAGGGGGGCTCAGGCCATGGTGAGGTTGTTTGGGCTGCTCTGGCTCTGGTGGTGGGTAAGGGGGGCCAGGGCCTTGGATGGGGGGCAGAGTTGGGGGCTAGCCTCCCTGAATGGGGGGTTCACCCACACCCATAGTGTCTTCACATGGCAGGTGAGTGCTCTAGTCACTGGGCTGAAAGTGATGAGGCAGGCACCCCTCCTCTGGCCAGATATAGAATGGGACCAGATCAGCTGGTCCGCCTCTGAGCAGACCTGCTGAACGGGGCCCTGAAGGTAAGATAAAAGCAGAGGATGACCTATTTTCCCCTGGGTCATGCTAGAGATTGGGCAGGAGACAGGTGTGTGGGTGCCTAGTGGGGTGGGGGTGGGAGCAGCACTGCACTACACATGTGTGGAGCAGGAAACACAGGCCCTTTTAGGGGACTGCTAGGGCATAAACCTAGGTAAGTTTCAAGAGTTTAAGTTTTTGCTAGTTAGCAAATTCTGAGGGAAGCAGTTCCTGACACACTGACCAGCTCCAGCTGCCTGGATCTCAGCCCCTTCCCCTCTGGGCTCCAGAGCTGGAGTCCCAGTGCCTGCACTGAGACCCTGTGTATGAATGGCCTCCTGCTGTATGAAATATGGAGCAATAATATGTGAGAGAACCGACTAGGACTGGATCCTGCAAACCCTCCTGTTTCAATCATCGTGTTGGTGACAGGTAGGGTGATCAGATAGCTAGTGTGAAACATTGGGATGGGGGTGGGGGGTAATAGGAGCCTATATTTAAAAAAAGCACCAAATATCAGGACTGTCCCTATAAAATCGGGACATCTGGTCACCCTAGTGACGGAGGTGCTGCTGTGACTAAGAGCTGCTGGGGAAGTGTGTGTGTGTGTGTGGGGGGGTGCTGGGGAGATGAGGGGGGAGGTTGCAGCGGGTGTCTGTGGCTGGGAGCATGAGTGCCACTGAGCAGCAGGGACAGGGCCCTATCTGCTATTTGCTCCCGCTCCTGTTTTGGAAGGAGCTGGGGCTGGGGCCGGGCGAGGGAACTCATGTGATTTACCGGAATCCAGCCCGTTGGTCCGCCCGGACTCCTCCTCTCCGGGCTGCTGATCCCAGCACAACAGTGACAGACCCTGCGCCGTTGATTTCACTGAAACTCAGACTGGGGCATGAGAACCCCTTCTGGGAGGGAGGTGCTTTTTCCGCTGGCTGGACCCAGCCCCTGGGGCAGCCCCGGGTTCTGCCTTTTTGTTTGTTTGAAAGGAAGACAGTGACATTGCATTGGCAAATTCCCCATAGAAAGAAAGAGTGGAACAAAAGAATAATAAAGGCACCTCAACTTTTCCTCATTTATGGAGGACAGTCTTATAATATGCAGCCAGATATCCTCCAATCACACAAGCTGAAAATTGTTCCACTTTACTGCAGCTCTGTAACCATATGGGACCCAATCCTGTCTGTGTTCTGTGCACATCCAAAATTCCTGCTGAATGACCTGCCCTGGGAGTGAGTTACCAGTGACTCAGGGCTGCGGTGGAAGGAGGGTGCAGGTGGGGGGGGGGGGAGAGCCCAGGGCTGGGGTGGCAGGAGGTATGTGTGGGGGCCACTGGTGGGGGAGAAGGGGGTAGCTCAGGGCTAGGGCGGCAGCAGGGTGGGAGGAGGGCACTGGTTTGGGAGGGGGGGTGTAAAGGTGGAAGCCCAGCGCTGGGGTGGCAGGTGGTATGGGTGGCAGGGGGAGAGCCCAGGGCTGGGGCAGCAGGGAGTACGAGGGGCAGCCCAGCATTGGCAGCCAAAATTTTTTTTGCTTGGGGTGGCAAAAAACCTAGAACCGGCCCTGGGTATTTGGCACAGTCCTGCGCTGTCTGGAGCCCTTTTGTGGGTGGATTCAAGGGTTTTGGGGTCCACCCAGTGTTTAGCACAGTGATCTCCTCTAGTGCAGGCCAGCATTAGAGTTTAACCTCTGATGGAGCAACACAGGAATTCAGAATTCCAGTGAGAAACCTCATCTCCCTGCTGGGCCTGGGACCTTTATCAGATTTGCTGCCCCAGGCACCTGCTTCCTTAGCTGGTGCCTAAAGCCAGCCCTGGGTCCTGCAATCAGCCCCCTGTGCTGGTGGGGAGGGTCACTGGGGCTTCCCATGGACATCAGAATCCATCCCCCTGTCCTGACGAGCTTGCAGAACTGTGTGTCTGAGGAGTGATATTTAGGCATGGGCAGAATTCATTTTATTTTGACAGATAAATAGATAAAATTTATTTTATATTTCAACTCACAGTTGCACAGTTTTTATCAATTTAAATGTTCACAGTTGTGGGAATTTATGGGGGAGGTTAGACAATATTTTGGTCACACGATAATTATTTAATGGTAGTAGATACTGAGATTCAGAAAGTTAACACTTTGTAACAATTAAAACACAAATTGTCAGCATCACTTTTCAAAATATACCAAGTAAACATCCTTAAATCAAACTCTAATAAGTTCTCATGCTGCATTTTTCTTACTGTGCCTATTTGTAATTTTAAGTTATCAGTGGAAATGCTGCAGCCTTCCCTTGTCAGAGCCCTAATGCCTATTTCTGAGAGAAGCCCCCACCTGCCTGTAATTGCTCTTGTTCTCCCTACTGCTTTCCTCATTTGGAGGGAGGTCCTGACTGCTCTGACTCTGCCACTTTAAGGGGAGAAGTAGTACAGGAAATCCACTGAACTCTGCTCTGTGAAGAAAACAAAGACATGGCTTGGAGACAGGAAGGCAAATACATGGCTGGGAATGTCAGGAGCAGGAACCAGCATTTCTAAGAATTTATGTCACTGAAGAAGAAAGCTCTGCAGTGAGGAATATTCAGGAAGGTTGATTCAGCAACGCACTTATCTGTCCAGCCAGTGAAGCTCAGCAGAGGTTGGGGGAAGAAGCATCTCTCCTGGGCCCCAGCACTCCTGGAGCTGAGCTGCCTGAGAATAGGGTGACCAGATGTCCTGATTTTATAGGGATAGTCCTGATTTTTGGGTCTTTTTCTTATATAGGCTCCTATTACCCCTCACCCCCGTCCTGATTTTTCACATTTGCTGTCTGGTCACCCTACCTGAGAGGCTAGTGGAAAGCAAGAGCTCACAAAGGATCAGGCCAGTCACCTCCCAGAGGGAACTTTAATTCCTGCAGAGGGAAGGTTCCCCCTCTCTAGTGTAACAGGAAAATACAAACCTGTCTGCAGAGATCAGCTGGATTCCCAAAGGCCAGCTCGGGCTTGGCAGCCCCTGCATTCCAACCTGTTACCTCAGCCCCGGAGCTGGGGCTGGGAGAGAGATGTCTCTCTCTTTCCGGGGCCAGACAGCTCAGCAGGGGTTAGGGGAGAGGCATTGCTCCTTCGCCTCAGCAGCCCTACACACCCCAAACTCCCCCCCATTACCTCCTATTCCCCTTCCCACCTCACTGTCTTACATGTGCATCCTCTCTGGGGTTCAGGTGCCTAATTAGTGGAGCCACACCTGCATGGCTCCACGAATTAGGTGTGCCGCACTTGATGCCCTGCACCTTAGAGAGAAGGCAGGTTCCCAGGTTGAGTAAAACTGGGAGTGCCCAAGGGAAAATTTCCAGCAGGAACCATCCCTCTATGGATGATCAATTGCTGAGGAATCCATCAGACCCTAAGGGTATCTTTGAGGATACAAGTATGACTATATTAATAACGTGTGCATAGGTATTCACAAGATTTATATACGCTTTGGTAATTATAATCTTGCTTGTGACTCTAATAAAACTCGTAATGCAGATTAGACGTGGCGGACGTATGTGTGGTCACTATCCTTGGTCTTCATGAGTTCCTAGAGACCCTGCATCTGAAATGCGTAGCAGAGGTGACTTTCAATCTGTTGAGCTGGAAACTGTAGCAACCAGAACCAAACCCAGAGTGATGTAAGACAACATCACTACATTTACTCTAAATAGAAAAGGCTACACTTCATATTTTATGACTCTGAAATTACACTTCCTAGTGTCAGGGCTTTACCTTCCTCATCAGCATTTTATTTATTAGTGTAATTAAGTAATGGTAGAAAGGTGTGATTGGACCTTTCTGGGGCACAGACCATTACCAACATCAAGCTCCCTTCCACCTAATCCTGAATTGAGGTGATGCAGCCACAATTTTTAAAGGTGACCATGAAAAGATCAAATAATGAGTTTTCTGATCGTTGCTTCCTTGGGATCAATAGAGGTGAAAAAGGCCTTCAAACTTTTTTATTCTTTTACTAATTAAAAATTCTGGTCTTAAGAACACTTGGCACAAAAGATCTGTTAGTTCAATATTCAGCACCTTCATCTGTGCTGAGAATCTGAGGCCAGGTTTCGAGTAGGAAATTAAGTAGGTAGAACTACACCCCTGGGGGTGTGAAAAATCCACCCCCGATTGACACAGTTAAACTGATCTAACCCCTGTGTAAACTTGTCAACAGGGGAGGGCTTCTTCCAACACAGCTACCAGCTCGCAGGGAAGTTGGTGCAGGGAGCATCTTCACTGACATGCTACAGCAGCACAGCTGTGCCACTGCAGTGTTTTAAGTGTAGACTGGCCCTAAGAAAGCTCCAGATACACATGGTAGTTTCCCAACCAGCCACAGCAACAACAGGGGAGTGAAGGTATTTTGGGGAGAAAACTCAAGAGGAATTCATTTTTTCAGGTGGAAAAAACCCTGCCTGGAAGCTATCAGGCCTCCCCTATGTGACCTAGAGAATCACAAAAGGAAGCAGCTCCCAGTTATTCTCACCTCTTCAGGTCACCTTTAAGGAAAGGCCATTTTTCAAATACTAGACACTCGTCTCCAGCTGCAGATGTTGCTGTTTTCTCTCTAATTCTTCCATTTGGAAATAAAATCCCCACTGATATCACCCCATTTCCTCTGGTTATTAATGTATGATGTAAAATCCTCTACAGTGAGAAGAACCTTGTCCCCCATGGTGACTGCCCAGCCCCAGCTGCTGCCTCCCCCAGGCAAACCCAGCTCCCCCCAACGTGTTCTGTGTTGTAATTGAAATAAATACTTTAAAATGTAGAAAAACATCCAAAAATATTTAATATATTTCAATTGGTATTCTACTGTTTAACAGTGCGATTAAAACTGTGATTAATCGTGATTAATTTAAAATTGTTTTTAATAATTTAATTGTTTTAGTTAATTGTATGAGTTAACTGTGATTAATCACCAGACCTAGTTCATAACAGTGACCACCCCAGTAGAGAGGAGTGCGGGATCCAGCCTTCCCAACTGCTCTCACTGTTGATGCTAGAGCACCAAGTGCGGCTGCGCTCTGCCAACAGAAGGAGCATAGTGTGAACATGCACAAGCGATGTAATTATACTGGTTTTTGACTGTCAGTGTAACTTGCATTGACAAAACACTAGTGTAGACAAGGCCTAATACCCCTCCCAAGGATCTTTCTAGCAGCTGGAAGAAAGTATAAAAGAGGGAGAGTGACATCATCACTTGCAGGGCCTGCTCTAGGTTTTTTGCCACCCCAAGCAAAAAAAAAATTTGGCTGCCCCCCACCCCAACCCTGGGCTCCTCACCGCACCTCCTGCTGCCCCAGCCCTGGGCCCTCCCCCCCCTCCACCTGCACCCTCCTTCCGCCGCAGCCCTGGACAGGTCATTCAGCAGGAATTTTGGTTGAGCGCAGAACACAGACAGGATTGGGTCCCATATGGTTACAGAGCTGCAGTAAAGTGGAACAATTTTCAGCTTGTGTGATTGGAGGATATCTGGCTGCATATTATAAGACTGTCCTCCATAAATGAGGAAAAGTTGAGGTGCCTTTATTATTCTTTTGTTCCACTCTTTCTTTCTATGGGGAATTTGCCCATGCAATATCACTGTCTTCCTTTCAAACAAACAAACAAAAAGGCAGTGGCTGTTGAAAATAGCAATTCCAGTCCTAATAACCACTGGGAAGCATTTCTTGCTCAATTTTATCCTACTTTTTCTACAGCAAGTTACAGTGGATCAGTATATTTGATTTAAGAGAAATGAAGTAACAGCTGCCCAAACTGAGCTTGAGCACTCCTGAATTTTGAGGTGTTCAAATCTGGAAGGCAGGTGCTGGGAGGGCGGGGAGCTGTGGCTTCATGGGGGAGCACGGCAGCATGTATGCAGCAGCGTGTCTGGCACTGCGTGGAGCCAGACATGCTGGTCTGAGTAGCACGGTAAGGGGGCTGGTGGGTTGGAGAAGATATAGGGGGTTTCAGGGGGGGCAGTCAAGGGATGGGGAGCAGGGGGTGTTGGATGGGGCAGAGGTTCGCGGGGGCAGTCAGGGGCAGGGAGAAGGGGGGTTAGATGGGTCTGGGGTTCGGGGGAGCAGTCAGAGGACAGGCAGCGGTTGGATAGGCATGAGAGTCCCAGGGGTTTGTCAGGGGCAGGTAGGGGGTGGGGCCCTAAGGGGGAAGTTTGGGGGTGGGTCTCAGGAGGGGGCAGTTGGGGACAGGGAAAGTTTGGTTCCAGGCTGGCCTGGAGTCCTGTCTGTGTTTTAATGAACTTACCAGCTTGTACCATCTGTTAGGGCAAGACATTGCTTGATTCAAGCTTGCTTAGTCCATTAAAGTCAGAATTTAGCCTGCATTTCTATTTGTATTTCTTAGGTAACCAGCTTTGATCTCTGTGCCTGATACTTAGCACTTAAAACCTACCTTTCTGTAGTTAATCAATCTGTTTTATATTTTACCTACACCAATGTGTGTTTCGTTGAAGTGCTAGGGGGAATCTCAGCTCAGGTTACAAAGGCTGGAGCATGTCCACTTTCCTATGAAGAAGTGGTGAAGTAAGTAATGAATTTACATGGGCCAGACTCCTGAGCAGTGCAAGGCAGTATAATTGTGGGGTGTAAGGCAGGGGAGCTGTGGGGAATTGGCTGGAGCCTCCCTATTGATGGTCCATGAGTGGCTGGGAGATCATTCATGTGACACAGCTGGGTGTGTCCCTGCCTGTGAGTGGCTGTGTATGTGCAGTGCCTGTCAAGGCTTGTAGGTTGACACCAGGATCACAGGGCGAAAGGCAGCCTTGGTTGGTGCGTTTGGAGGGCTCAGTGGTCCCACAGTCTAGGTTGTGCTGTGAGGACCCGTCACATCCACCTCCGCCTCTCAGGTGAGCCCTCAACCTCTCTTCCCTCCCGTCACCCATCCCCATTTATTCCCATCTGTATAATCCCCCATCCCTCAATGCAAAACTAAACCCCTCTCCCCCAAACTGCCTATTTCTCTGCCCCCAATGCCCCTCTTCATCCCGTCCAGCAGGCACACGTGTATTTTTTGTCTTACATTCAACTCAATGCATTTCACCTCTCTCTGTAACACAATAATGGTTCAATGCTGCATCTGATCAATTCCAACACTTCAGCGAATGTTCTAGGCATCAGCAGGCAGAACTGCACGGATTGTGTCAGAAATCTGGAAGCAGAAAATGGGAGACACTTGGGGCCCCTGGCACTGGGTGGGGTGGGCAAATGGGGGACCTTGATGACAGAGTTGGGGGTAACGGCACCTTTAATCCCCTCTGCGGTGTATTGAGAAGCCACCTAGAGCAATGGGAGCGACAATAACTCCTCGTGGGGAAGCTCCTGCCCCAGCCGGTTTGGTTCTGGTGAACAGAGCAGGGATTTTGCAGGAGGGCTCCACACACCCTGCCGTGATGGTGGACGGTGTTTACGCCTGTCCATGAAAGTCTCCTTCTAACTCCTCCCAGCTGTGAGTGATGCAGACTCAGCAGAAATTCTGCCCACAGTTCGAAATCGAGGCAGACTGGACAGCTGAGAGCCTCCTAGAGATTGAGCAGGGGTGGGGTGGGGGGCTGCAGCAGCCAGGGCCCTGGGAGAGGAACGGGGAGGGGAAATTCAGTCTCATTCATTCATTTCACCACCATGGGCCTCACCTCATGGAACCAGCTACAGGCAGAACAGCCCAAAGCCCTGAGCCCCGGCACTTTAGGGCCTGTTCACAATTGATTCTGCTTCCTCCAGGATCTCCCCTTAGACTCTCCCCTGTTGCACTGTGTGTTCCCGTGCGACTCACCAGGGGCTATTGCTTAGGGCCCCTGGCCCTGCAGAGACCTGTTGCCAGCTGGGGCAGCTCCTCCTTGGGGGAGGAGGGAGTGAAGTCCCAGCAGGAATGTAACTGCTGTGCAGTGCAGCTGACATACTCTGGGGGCAGCACCACCTGCTGCCTCTGGGGAATCCTGGAGGCTGCAATACACCAGGCTGCTACCGATGCCTGTGCCTCACTCAGCCTGCAGGCAGCACAGGGAGGAGGCCCAGAGCAGGGCCCAGAGGTGGCTGTGGGGCTGTTTCAGCTCATATGCACTGTGAGGTCTTGGGGGGGGGGGGGTTGATGATGCAGGGTTCCCAGAGGCAACATGGAATAATGGGGTGCCCAGCGCTACCTGTGGGCGAGATGGTTCCCCAGCCTCACAGATCTCACTGCCAGGAAGTTTCCCCTGAGACTCAGCCTCAATTTCCCCTTTGTTAATTTCTCTCCATCCCCCCTGCTCTTTTTGCCCCTTAATTCTTTATGTTCAAAAACAGAACCAGAAACAATAGAACCCCCCAGTTGGTGGCCACAGAAAATACTGACTCTAGGATCAATTCTCAATACACATCTCACGCTGCCCATGAGACCTCCTGTTCTCAGTCATATCTCTGCCCACAGTCCTGCATGTCTGGATGGGTCCCTTCACAGCTGGGATCGGCAAATCCCCTCCTGCAGACCCCTCCCCTCACAGCTAGGATGGGGGACTCTGGAAAGTCTGGAGGATGCAGCCACATAAGCATTGGCCTCCCCCCTCCTCAGATGCAGTTGGTGGGGACAGAAATGAGAAGATCCCAGGAGGGGGTTCATACAGGATTTCATGCCAGGCAAAAGTCCTGTTTGGATTGGACTTAACTTTACAACCCCTGCAATGAAGTGGACCTGAGCGGATGGCTCCCTGTTAAATCAAACACTTTGCATCTCTCCCCATGTTAAATACATCTGGAGTGTTTTTAAACATTTGCCAAGCGAATTGTTTATCATTCTCTGTATTTATTATTGCTGCACAATAACAGCTCTAACAAGTGCCCCTGTGAACTAATGGATGATGTGGAAGTAGAGCAAGAACGGACAGGGATTTCAATGCATGACAGTCTCTGTGAGCAAGAGTCAGGCTGGCTGTAACCCTAATAACGCGAGGCTTGTAGAAGTGAGGATTGTGTGAGGCGAGTGGGAAAGAACTGTGGGAGAAGTCGTTGCGACCTTGTGTCGATAATGAATGTAAATTGGCGTCTAAATAGAAGTGAGAAAAATAAGATATCAAGATGGCCTAGGTATAAACAAAATGCAGCCGTTGGCTATTATTGTATGTAACAAAAAGTATAAATGCTGCTGTAATTGTTTACTTGGGGAGAGACCTGCCTAGGACTGGGGAAACCCTGTGTCCTAGGGCACTCCCTCCTCTATACAATTGTAAAGAGAAAATAAAGTATCTGACTCTGCTGCACCCAACCAAAAAGTGAGAACTAAGTTTTTCTCCGACAATGACATAGTGCAGCAACGACTTCTATTTACCGTTGTGCTGGCACAGCGGCAGGGGCAACAGGTTTGTATAATTTTTGGTGGTGTCCAGAATGGGTCCATATCCTGCGCCTCCCTGTGCCCCCCCCCCCACCTGCCTTGTAAGCCGATCTATATATGTTTTAAATAATGTAAAAATGGACTGGAAACAGTAAGCGCTTAACAGTTTCCCTCTATTGCACAATATCACTATCGTCAGAAAAATGTATTTAACTAAGACTATCAACTTGATTAATACTGTTTTGAATACGGAAACAACACAGCACTCTTGGATCAATAACCCATAAAATAAAATACCAAGCCCCAGCTGCTCAGGTCCAGACTCCAGGAAGCCCCCTCAGAGTCGAAGTCATCTCCCGGTGAGTGCTAGGGGGATGGGGGGAACTGCCATAACATGTGTGTCTCCCCTCCTGCCTTTGCTGGCGCAGTCCCTTTGTTGTGAGGTAGCGCAGCATAGAGTGGCTGGGCAAGGGGCAGCTCCATCCCCCACTGAACAACGATGAAAAGTGCTTGCTGCCTCCTGGAGAACATTGCAAAAGAAGGGGCTACATTTTGTTTTAGTTTTAGAAAGTATTTGCTTTTACGGCTTATTGATCCAAGAGTGCTGCTGCACAGGGCGCAGGCAGGGATGCCAGCAATGCCCCTCTGCTATGTACATCGGCCAAACTGGACAGTCCCTACGGAAAAGGATAAATGGACACAAATCAGATACTAGGAATGGCAATATACAAAAACCTGTAGGAGAACACTTCAACCTCCCTGGCCACACAATACAGGATTTAAAGGTAGCCATCCTGCAGCAAAAAATCTTCAGGACCAGACTTCAAAGAGAAACTGCTGAGCTTCAGTTCATCTGCAAATTTGACACCATCAACTCAGGATTGAACAAAGACTGTGAATGGCTTGCCAACTACAAAAGCAGTTTCTCCTCCCTTGGTGTTCACACCTCAGCTGCTAGAAGAGGGCCTCATCCTGCCTGATTGAACTAACCTCACTATCTCAAGCCTGATTCTTGCTTGCATATTTATACCTGCCCCTGGAAATTTCCACCACATGCATCCGACGAAGTGGGTATTCACCCACGGAAGCTCATGCTCCAATATGTCTGTTAGTCTATAAGGTGCCACAGGACTCTTTGCTGCTTTTAATTCTATCATTTTTTCAACTATTAATTTTCAAAGGTGTAGTGCAGGAGGTGGGTGTATGTGCCCTACCTGCCAGAGAGAACCAGTTAAGACAATAAGGGTGGGGGGGGAGAAGAGAGAGAGAGCAGCTGCACATGTGTGTAATTGCAATGTTTATGACACATGTACATTGTCACTGAACAACCCAGTCTGACAATTTAATAGTTTATTTTGTTAAGATAAATATTTTGGATTTCTTGAAATTCCACAATTGAAATACAAATGATGTTATTTAGAGATTTGAGGGAAAGATTAAAAAAAAGTAAATAATTCCATTTCTAGAAATAGATTTATATGGCTAGATGCTTGTTTTTGAGATACTGTTGAAATGTAAATTAAAATAGTCTTGTATTTACACCTTGTTACAATAATATTTTCTAAATTAAAATAATCTTTTTTCTTTCATATTTTACATTGAGATTTCACAGGAGTAGAAATTCTGACAGGAGTGAATGACCCCAACCCCACCATCTGCTACCCCTGGGGCAGGGGACGGGGAAGGTGGGGGCTGGAGGTTCCCAGGTGTCCGGTTTTTGACTGGAACCTCCAGTTGAAAAGGGAAACTGGCAGCATCCGGTCAGCACAGAAAGTCCAGTTGCTGCAGTAACTGGCCCCCACCACTGGGGTGGGAAGAGCAGCAGGGCTGGGAGGGGCCAGTCTGTGCCGCGGGGTCACTGTCAGGGACCGAGATTCCCTCCGGCCTGAGCTGGGACCGGGCACATTATCAGGGGAGTCGCGTTTGTACCCCCAGCGCTGAGACCAGGATGAAAATAAGGGCGGAGCCTCCCGGAGAAGGTGTCAGTGAAAGTGAAGAGATGGGACCTGTCAGTCACATTGTAAAACGAGACCTCGCCCGCCTCATAGTCCAGGAAAATCCCCACCCGGCTGGGCCTGACGCTCACGGGGAGGGGGGTCCTGAGGGAGGTGCCGGCCTCGTATTCCCCTTCCTCCAGCCACACAACCCAGTATCCATCCTCAGGTGAGAATGTGCTCTCCCCTTTCCTGCTCACAGATTCCCTACAAACCCCCAGTACCCACTCAGGCTTGTCTCCCACCTCCACCTCCCAGTAACGTCTCCCGCCCGCAAACCCCTCAGCGCCCAGAACTTCAGGGTACGTATCAAATCTCTGAGGTTTCTCGGGCAGATCCTGCCAAGTGTCTCCGTCTCTCACACGTTTCCGATCCTCAGACAGGATGAGGTTGGGATGAGCTGTGTCTGGATCCAGAGTCACGTCCACTGGGGAGAGAGTCACAGAGTCAGGGCCGGGGGCAGGGGCTGGTCACTGGGATCAAGGGGAAATTAACCTGCGTCCCCGTTAATCACTAGGCGGGGGAGGGGTTGTTGGTTGAGGGGAGTCAGGGCCCCTCTGCCTGGAGGAAACAATGAGGGGGAAGGGCAGGAGGAGCGGGGGAGGGGTGAGGTGTCAGCAGAGGGGGGGAGGGGAGGGGACAGGCTGATGCTGGGAGAGGAAAGGGGAGGGGGAGGAGACAGGAGCAGAGGGGGTGGAGGGAAGGACATAGGGGTGGGGAAGGCACAAGGGCAATGGGGGGACAGGTGTTATATCCTTGGGGGCAGCCGGTTTAGGAAGAAATCACTTGAGGCCAGACAGCAGACAGCTAACAAAACTACCATTTTATTTACAGACTCAGAGCTCACCCAACCGGCCGAAACCGACTGGGCTATCCCCTAATAATCTAACTCAGTTGCCATAGGAACAAAAACCATGACAACCAAATACACAACATATTCCTCCCCCCTCTAATAAGAACATTTCCTAAAATAAAACACACACTAGACTAGAGAAGGAGGGTAGACTGCCTCCATTCCCGGCTAAACCCTGGGGATTATTTTGCCCCATAACCGTGGGTTCGCCCTAGCTAAATATCCAGCTGATGAGGAGGCCTTCTGTCTCTAGGTGGATTACGGCGAACTTCTGGTGTTGTTGCACCCGAAAGTACCATGGGCTCAGGGTCCGCAGCACGAACAGGTGAGGAGGTGGTATCAGCTCGTACTGGGCAAAGGGGTATCTCAGCCGCCGGCAGTAATGGTGGAGGACAGTCAGAAACAGGTGATTCGTGATTCGGTGTCTCACCAGAAGAGGTGAAGTCAGACCCCTCAACTGCAGATGTGTCCTGAGGACTGGCATGACATGGCAACAGCTGATCTACATGTCGCCGCCAGGTAAGATTCTCTGCAGTCCGGACTGTGTAGGAAACAGGTCCTGTTTGAATGATGATTGTGGCAGGGACCCATTTAGCTCTGCAAGTATAATTCCGAGCCAAAAATGGCTGTCCCGGGCTAAAGGTTTGCTCTTTTGCTCTGGGTGCCCGTCTGATAACTTGATTTTGCTGCTGATGTTGCACAATGTGTCAGGGTTCAGAAGGTTTCAGCAGATCAAAGCAAGTGTGCAGCTGTCGTCCCATTATTAGAAAGGCCGGAGATGCCTTGGTCGTAGCATGAGGTGTATTTCTGTAGGAAAGTAAGAAGGTATCCGGATGCTTTTGAATGGAGTGTTGTCCCCTTGCTGATTTCAAAGCATGTTTCATTGTCTGCACAAATCTTTCAGCTAATCCGTTGGTGGATGGATGATATGGTGCTGACGTGATGTGGTGTATTCCATTTGCCTTCATAAAATTTTGAAACTCCTGAGAGACGAACTGCGGTCCATTGTCGCTCACAAGTTGTTCTGGCAGACCAAAACGACTAAAGAGTCCTCGTAGTTTTTGGATAGTACTCTCTGCAGTAGTGGACTGCATTATAGAGACTTCTGGCCATTTAGAATGGGCATCTACTGCCACCAAGAACATGCTTCCTTTAAGGGGGCCAGCGAAGTCAACGTGAATACGTTGCCATGGGTTTTCAGGCCAGTCCCATGGGTGTAGGGGTGCCCACTTGGGTGCATTCCTCACACCCTGACATGACAAAAAAGCTTTTGCCGCTAATCCGGAGAGAGCCATTTTTCTTCACTATTGGAACGATAGGAGTGGCCCATGAGCTATGGGTAACTGGTATTAGGACTCCATTGGTGACCAGATGCTCCAGGTCTGCTTTGACTTTCGGCCTGATGGCATATGGCACAGTTCGGGCTTTTAGATATTTTGGTGGACTGTCAGGTTTAATGTTCAATGTCACAGTGATTTCCTTCATACTTTCCAAATTATCTTCAAAAACAGCAGCATGTTTCCTTAGTATAGGGGTTAGACTGGTTTCTTCTTTAGTCATTCAGTGCACTTTTGCCCAGTTTAGTTGAATCTTCCCAAGCCAAGACCTACCCATTAAGGCTGGGTAGTTACCGCTTACCACAAACAGTGGCAATTTAACAGCCTGTCCATTGAGCTCCACCTTAACATCAATAGTGCCCAACATGGGCACAGCTTCTCCCGTATACGTCTTCAGAACAGTTTTTGTTGCCTTAAGCGGAAGATGCTGTAGCTTTTCTTTATACACAGTTTCGGAGACCAGCGAGACGGCTGCACCGGTGTCCAGTTCCATGCGTATAGGTTTGCCATCCAACAACGGGGTTACCCAGTATTCATGTGACCCCATTGCCAAAGACAAAACATGAAGTGGCACTTTCTCTTGCCCTGAGGTGTCACTTTGATCATCCTGGGTCTGCTCTAGGGTATGCAGGGTTCCTCTTTTTGTCGGCCAGACCACAGGCCTCTTTTTTTTGTGTGTACAGGCACACTCAATGTGTCCCCTTTTGCCACAGTGTCGACACACCAGGTCCTTACACCAGCATTTTGATGCCTGGTGACCCGGCTTACCACAGCGGTAACATTCTTGACTCTGCACAGTTTTGTGGGTCGGTTCTTGTGACACTTTTTGCACCCTAGGGGATGCACCGATGTATTGCGCCTCCCTTGTAGCTAGCTTACTGTAGAGGCCACACACTAACCTGTCACGCAGGGCATCATTTAACATCTCCTTAAATTTACAGTGTTCTGCTAGCTTTCTTAAAATTGCTACAAATTGTACAACTGTTTCATCTTCCTTTTGGTCTCTTTTGTGGAACCTATATCTTTCAGCAATTACCAGTGGTTTTGGGGAAAAATGGGACCCCAGGATTTCCACAATGTCACTAAGATTTAGTTGCTGGCTTAACAGGGTGTAGTAAGCTGCGTAGTAGGGAGGTAGCCCCTACAACACTTAAGAATATTGGCACCTTCTTTGCTTCTGTAATGTCATTTGCAATAACAAAAAGCTCAAAACGCTCAGTATACACATGCCACTGCTCTATATTCTCATCAAAAGGTTCCAGTGGCCTGGTCAGAGTAGCCATGATTTTTAGTTTCACTTTCACAGTCAGTGTAAACAAGCAGCTTTTTGTTTGTTTGTTTGTTCTTTACCTTGACTTCTACTTCCTTCTGTTATTGGAGCAGCACCGGAATCCCATCCATCGTCGCCACTTGTTATATCCTTGGGGGCAGCCGGTTTAGGAAGAAATCACTTGAGGCCAGGGAGCAGACAGCTAACAAAACTACCCCTTTATTTACAGACACAGAGCTCACCCAACCGGCCGAAGCCGGCTGGGCTATCCCCTAATAATCTAACTCAGTTGCCATAGGAACAAAAACCATGACAACCAAATACACAACAACAGGGAAGGGGCGGGCACCAGGGGGCAGAGGGGTGTGAAGGGCAGGTTCCAGGGGGCTGCAGGGGTTTGGGGGAGGGGTGGGCACCGGGGCAGAAGAAGGGGATGGACCCCAGGGGGCACAGCGATGCAAGGGAAGGGGCAGGCACCAGCGGGCAGAGGGGTGTGAGGGAATGGGGGAGCTCCAATGGGGCAGGGGAAATCAAGGGGTGGGTGAGCTGCCAGGGGGTGAGATGATGAGGAGTGGGGAGGTGGAACCATGGGGGGGGGGGAGCGAATGAACAGGCATTGGTGCCAAAGGGGCAGAATGGGGGGTGAGGGAGCAGGTGGGCAGAAGGGGGCAGAGAGAGGGGTGTGGAGAAGGGCAGGCCCCAGGGGGGCAGAGGCATGTGCAGGGAGATGTGGGCACCAGGGAGGCAGAGGGAGGCTGAAGGGAGGGGTGGGGCCCAGAGGTTAGGAGAGGGTGAGGGGAGGGGTGGGGCAGTGCTTAGGTGAGGGGAAGGGCTGAGACCAGGGGGGTGAGGGAAGGGACTTGCACCAGGCAGGCAGAGGGGGCAAAGGAAACAGCAGGCACCAGGGAGGCAGATGGGGAAGGGTAGAGCTGGGACTTGGGGCAGAGGAGGAGCTGGCACCAGGGGACTGGAGGGGCGGTGAGGGCTGCAGGTGTCACGGAGCCAGAGGGGGAGGGGAAGGGCAGGAGTGATAAAGAGAAGGTGGCATGGGTGATGTGGAAGCAGCAAAGAATCCTGAGGCACTTATAGACTAACAGACGTTTTGCAGCATGAGCTTTCGTGGGTGAATACCCACTTCTTCGGATGCAAGCAGTGGAAATTTCCAGGGGCAGGTGTGTATATATAAGCAAGCAAGAAGCAAGCTAGAGATAACGAAGTTAGATCAATCAGGGAGGATGAGGCCCTGTTCCAGCAGCTGAGGTGTGAAAACCAAGGGAGGAGAAACTGGTTCTGTAATTGGCAAGCCATTCACAGTCTTTGTTTAGTCCTGAGCTGATGGTGTTAAATTTACAGATGAACTGGAGCTCAGCAGTTTCTCTTTGAAGTCTGGTCCTAAAGTTTTTTTTGCTGTAGGATGGCCACCTTAAAATCTGCTATTGTGTGGCCAGGGAGGTTGAAGTGTTCTCCTACAGGTTTTTGTATATTGCCATTCCTAATGTCTGATTTGTGTCCATTTATCCTTTTCCTTAGAGACTGTCCAGTTTGGCCGATGTACATAGCAGAGGGGCATTGCTGGCATATGATGGCATATATTACATTGGTGGACGTGCAGGTGAATGAACCGGTGATGGTGTGGCTGATCTGGTTAGGTCCTGTGATGGTGTCGCTGGTGTAGATATGTGGGCAGAGTTGGCATCGAGGTTTGTTGCATGGGTTGGTTCCTGAGCTAGAGTTACTATGGTGCGGTGTGCAGTTGCTGGTGAGAATATGCTTCAGGTTGGCAGGTTGTCTGTGGGCGAGGACTGGCCTGCCACCCAAGGCCTGTGAAAGTGTGGGATCATTGTCCAGGATGGGTTGTAGATCCCTGATGATGCGTTGGAGGGGTTTGAGCTGGGGACTGTATGTGATGGCCAGTGGAGTCCTGTTGGTTTCTTTCTTGGGTTTGTCTTGCATTAGGAGGCTTCTGGGTACACGTCTGGCTCTGTTGATCTGTTTCCTTATTTCCTCGTGTGGGTACTGTAGTCTTGAGAATGCTTGGTGGAGATTTTCTAGGTGTTGGTCTCTGTCTGTGGGGTTAGAGCAGATGCAGTTGTACCTCAGTGCTTGGCTGTAGACAATGGATCTTGTGGTGTGCCCGGGATGGAAGCTGGAGGCATGAAGGTAGGCATAGCGGTCGGTAGGTTTTCGGTATAGGGTGGTGTTAATGTGACCACCACTTATTTGCACCGTGGTGTCTAGGAAGTGGACCTCCCGTGTAGATAGGTCCAGGCTGAGGTTGATGGAGGGGTGGAAGCTGTTGAAATCATGGTGGAATTTTTCCAGAGTCTCCTTCCCATGGGTCCAGATGATGAAGATGTCATCAATGTAGCATAGGTAGAGAAGGGGCGTGAGTGGACGGGAGCTGAGGAAGCGTTGTTCCAGATCGGCCATAAAAATATTGGCATATTGTGGGGCCATGCGGGTGCCCATAGCGGTGCCACTGATCTGGAGATATATATTGTCATTAAATTTGAAATAGTTGTGTCTGAGGATAAAGGCACAGAGCTCAGCAACCAGTTGTGCTGTGGCATCATCAGGGATACTGTTCCTGACAGCTTGTATTCCATCAGTGTCTGGGATGTTTGTGTAGAGAGCCTCTACATCCATGGTGGCTAGGATGGTGTTTTCTGGAAGGTCACCAATGCATTGTAGTTTCCTCAGGAAATCAGTGGTGTCACGGAAATAGCTGGGAGTGCTGGTAACACAGGGTCTGAGTAGAGAGTCCACATATCCAGACAGTCCTTCAGTGAGAGTGCCAATGCCAGAGATGATGGGGCATCCAGGATTTCCGGGTTTGTGGATCTTGGGTAGTAGATAGAATAACCCTGGTCGGGGTTCTAAGGGTATGATGGGTGATGTGGGGAGAGGAGAGCAGGGTCAGTGGGGCAGAGGGTGGTGAGGGGATGGGCACCAGGAAGGAAGGGGACAAGAGGAGTATCAGGTGTTGGGGGGCAGGGTGAGGGAAGGGGCAGGCAGCAGGAGGGCGCAGCTGGTAAAGGGAAAGGGCAGGTGCCAGGGGATTGAGAGGATTGAGCAGAAGGGCAGGCACAGGGAGGGCAGAGGAGGAGAGGGACAAGCACCAGGGGGCAGAGAGGGGTGAGCAGAGAGGCAGGGCAGGTGGGTAGAGGGAGGTGTTAGGAGAGGGGATTGGGGAGAGGCAGGTGCCAGGGGGTCAGAGTGGGGCTAGAGGAGGGGTGGGCACAGGGGGGTGAGGGAAGGGGCAGATACCAGGGGTCAGAGAGGGTGGAGAGAGGGGCAGGTGCCAGGAGGGCTGAGGGGAGTAAGAAGGGTGAAAGTCAGGACAGCAGAGGAGGGTGAGGTGAGGGGAGGGGTGGGAGACGTGACACAGAGGAGGGAAAGGGGAGAGGTGGACGCCAGGACATAGTGGGGGTGTGAAGTGATGGGAGGGCTCCAGGGTGCAGAGGATGTTTGGGGGAGAGGGGCAGATGCCAGGAGGGCAGGGGGAGAAGGGATGGGCTGTTCCAGTGGGGCAGAGATGGGTGGAGTGCAGGGGCATGTGCCAGGGAGGTAAAGTGGGAGTAGAGGGGCAGGGGCCCAGGGGAGCAGAAAGGGAGTGAGAAGAGCGGGAGGGATGTTGGTGAGGGGTCAGAATAGACGCAGGGTCCAGGGTCCCTCACAGGGGTGGGGGAAGGGTAAGGGAGGGGCAGGAGCCCCTGGGCCCCTGATCTCACCCCCACAAATCAGGCTGAAAATGGAGACTTGGCTCCAGCCTGAACTCTCTGCCCAGAGCCATTTGTCCCATGGACGATGCTAGCGGCACAGACCCTCTGCAGCTGCACCTGGGCATCTCCCAGAGCAGATGACAGTCACAGAGACCGTCTCAGAGCCCCAGGAGCTCAGGTGTCTCCATCTAATGACTGTGCCAGCCACCCCCCTCGCTCCCATTAACCAGCCCTGTGTCAGACACGCTGGGAACTTTCACACCCAGACTCTGGAGATACTTTGGGTCCTTCTACACAGCCTGCAGAAGCGAATCTTGGAACAGGGTGGACAGATTCAGGCTTACGGGGCTCCCTCTTTGGCATTAAAAATAGCCACATAGAATTTCAGGCTCAGGCTGGAGCTCAGGCTCTGAAGCCCAGGGTGGAGCCAGGTCTGCCCCTCACAGTGCAAGAGGGGACATTGTCTGTGTCCACGTCCCCTTTACCCCCTTCCTGACATGGGGAACAGCAGCCCCAGGGCCCGTCCCTTCACCCCCAGGGCAGGGGAGTGAGAGCCCTCAGCCTCCTGGGCAGTGGGGCCTCCCAGCACAGGTTCCTGGGTGAGCGTGAAAGTGTCTCCACACAGAGAGCTCTGTGCACCTGGCAAATACACAGATGTGCCCGTGGATCAGGATCCGGGATGGTGCTCTCCCCAGGAGTGATGGAAGCTCCCTCAAAGTAGAGGGGTCACCGGTGCTGAAACCGTGGACCCCACCCTCTCATGTCGACCCTTCTTCCCAAGCTCCTGCCTCCACACCACCCCTTCTCCCTGAACCCCCACTCTCACACCGCTCCTTCTCCTCGACCCGAGCCCCCGCCCTCACTCCAATACCCTGACCCCCTGGTCGCTCCTCTCCGTCCCCGCCTCCCCCGCATTTTACAGCCTGTAAAAAGTGGAAGGGAACAGCCCTCCCATTGGTAAAAGTGATTGGCCATGGCCCACTGGCCCCCATCTTCCAGTGCCCCTTACTCACTCCCCAACCCCAGGAGGAGAGGAGCCTTGGGGAAGTGTCAGTGAGTTCAGTGCTGGGGGTACGAGTCGGGTTTACACCCCAGCTGCTGGAGCTCTGTGTATCGAGGATACGAAGACATCACAACAGCCATGTGAGCCCCCCCACTGTCCTGCCAACGTGGCTCAGCCCTGACACCTGCTGGAACCTCTCCCTGGGGAGGAACCGTCCCTGTGGCCTGTTCAGTCCTTGGCTTCCCTGAGGAGATGGTGGCCAGAGCGCCCCCCTCCCTCCCAGCTCTGTGTGGTAGGATACCCCAGAATTCATTGACCCCTGGGCTACTGGTGCTGCTATGTGTGTGCATGTCCCCTGGGCTTGCTAATGTCTGCTGGCGCTGCCCAGTCTCCCCCAGCATGCACCAGTGCACCCAGAGGTCAGGCAGCAGGCTGGGTGTGAATGTAAAACACAGCTCAGCCACAGCTGAGGGACAGGAAAGCTGCTGTGTGGGCACAGTTTGTTTTACTTGTGTCCATGAGTTTCACAGTCTGGTTATAAAAACATCTGCCTCTGCACTGGGGACAGGGCCTGCCTCAGCCCAATCCATGGAGACACTGAACAGCTCTTAGCCCTTCAGAGTATTGTAGAAGGAAATTGCAGGTTAAAGGCCTGTATGAGCATGAAAACCCTGCTGTTGGGAGGGGAGATTTGAGCAGTTTAATGCCTATTAAGGTTAGGTGAGATAATGTCTATCAGGCACGACCCAGATACCATATTGGGAAGGTGAAGCGGAGGGGAAATAGTCTCTCATTACTCAGCATTTTTCCAAAGCAAAGGAGCAGAGAGCTCTCAGGGGCTGGTGGGGTTTTGACAGATCTCATTTCAGCGGAGCTTACAGCACAGTTACCTGCATATTGTCGGGCTTTTTCCCAACCTGAAATCAAGCAAATAGAGAGAGATGAGAACTGCCCTGAACACAGACTTGCTGAATAGAAAACAATCTCTAACAAAGTTTATGATAAGAGAAAATATATTTCTGTATGATAACTATCTATTAGCAAAAACACAAATTTATTTACCTGCATTTAGTAGGGCTCTTCTCCACTCTGAAACTAAACACAGACAGAGAGATGACACCTCCTCTGAACACAGACACTCCGAATACGATACAATTTTGTAGCAAGGTTTATATTAGGAATAAAAGGCAACTTACTGAGTTCACCCTGAAGTTTCTCTAAAAGTAAAGCAAAGAGAAACAAGTAAGCATATGATAAAAGAAAAAGGAGGCTATTCAACAAGTTCCCATACCACACAAACCCAACTGACTCTCAGTTCATAGTGAGAGCTCTGAATACCTGCACTGGGGGGGTCTATGGAACTTGTAAAGTTTGAGATTCCCCCTCCCTTACCCATTGCAATGAACAAAGGGACTCACCTTTCTCTGCACGATGCAAGTGAATAGCAGGAGAGATGTGTTACAAGGTAGAAGATTTATCTGAAAGTATTGCAAGCTCATAGGAGTCATTTTTCTACTGGTAGAAAGTAGAACACACACAGAGGTGCTCGGCCTAACTATTCCCATTGCGAGCATTATACTGGGGACACAAGGCCTAGTGCAGGTAAAACACTGAGTAAATGGATGTCTCCTTTCCCTTCTGGCTGAGTGAAGAGAGGCCCCACACGGAACTCGGTGGCGTTTCTGTCCGTCTGTAATGGGAGAACTTTTGAAAACCACGTCCCATCAGCTCCAGCGTTTCAGGGCATGTTCTAGACTTCAGTGGGCAGAAACCTCCTGAAACCTCCGGAGAACTGTAAAAGCCGGATTTCCACTAAAATCACCATTTGATCCCTCAAGATATAGGATGAGGCAGTGACCTCAGGGTTAGGGTTTAAGCTGTGGGTGAGGTTAGAGTTAGGGTCAGCAGGCCCCTCATTACACTCCAGTCATCCCCTTCCCAGCTGCGCTTCTTGCCCCAGTGTCAGTCAGACACCCAGCTCTCCTCATCTCTGGAGTCCAGCCAGGCCATTCTCATCCCTGCTCTGGTCTGAACTCTATTGATCTGGGTAACAATCAGAAAAGCCTGATTTTAGTGGAAATTAATTTTTCCAGTTTTCTGCTTTTCACCAAGCTCGATAAGGTTATGGCCAGAGTGGGGAGAAGAGGGACCCAGTTGAAGGGGGATGGAGATGGGGAGGAGCCCAGCTGGGATTACTACTGGGCCTATGTAATCAACAAAATGTGCTACCCTCTTGTTAAAGATTTGCCACATACTTATGCTCCGTGACCTAAACTCTCAGGGTGAGATTTTGTGCTCAGACCCTGCAGCCCAGGAGCATGTGAGGGCTCAGGCAACTTTAAGCTCTGCCCTGTATCCTCCTGATCTTGGGTGCTCTGGATGCCAAATCAACCCCCGCAGCAACGCAGGGCTTGTCTGCATGGGAAAGTTACACTAGTACAAGGTAAAATGGCCATTTAAACCACTTTTGTTACACCGGTGTATAGCTCCATGGCAACACACACATTCCGTAAGAAGAGCGAGTTTTTCTGGCTTCGTTTATGTAATATCAGAAACTGCTCCTGGCTGGCAGGGGAGCAGAGCAAACTCACAGAGGCGAGACATCAGGAGCTGTTGCTCTTCTGCCCTCCCCTTACGCAGCCCAGGCAGGGAAAGTGACCTGGGATGCAGGGAACCTTGACATCGCTCCTCCATCGTGCCCCCCCCCAGCCCTTAGGGGTGTGCAGAGGGAGGGAATCCCCAGCTGTGACGATCTTTACATTGAGTCCCAGCCTCCCTTTGGCTTCATTCCAAATGTCTCCCCTGCCCAGCAATCTCTAGTTTACTGACATCTAGTTTGATGACGTCCTCGTCATCTGGACTCAGGGGAAGGAGGCCCTTGAGGAATTCCACCAGGATTTCAACAATTTCCACCCCACCATCAACCTCTGCCTTGACCAAGCCACACAAAAGATCCACTTCCTGGACACTACAGTGCAAATAAGCGATGGTCACATAAACACCACCCTATACCGGAAACCTACTGGCCGCTATACTTACCTACATGCCTCCAGCTTCCATCCAGACCACATCACACGATCCATTGTCTACAGCCAAGCTCTAAGATACAACCGCATTTGCTCCAATCCCTCAGGCAGAGACACACACCTACAGGATCTCTATCAAATGTTCTTACAACTACAATACCCACCTGGTGAAATGAAGAAACAGGTTGACAGAGCCAGAAGAGTACCCAGAAGTCACCTACTACAGTACAGGCCCAACAAAGAAAGTAACAGAACACCACTAGCCGTCACCTATAGTCCCCAACTAAAACCTCTCCAGTGCATCATCAAGGATCTACAACCTATCCTGAAGCATGAGCCCTCACTCTCGCAGATCTTGGGAGACAGACCAGTCCTTGCTTACAGACAGCCCCCCAACCTGAAGCAAATACTCACCAGCAACTACACACCACACAACAAAAACCACTAACCCAGGAACCTATCCTTGCAACAAAGCCCATTGCCAACTCTGTCCACATATCTATACAAGGGACACCATCATAGGACCTAATCACATTAGCCACACCATCAGATGCTCGTTCAACTGCACATCTACTGCGGCCGTGCTGTAACGTGAGCAGTGTAGCCAAGCCCTTAGTGTAGATAAGGTAACTGCTAACCTTTCCATTTGCACAGCCACTGCTCTGCCCATCCACAGCTCCTACTCACCTGCATGGGGAGATGGGAGGTGGGGGGTTCATGCACAGACTGAAGGGCAGAATTGGGCCATAAGTTCCCCCTGCCCGGCTTTGCAGTCTGGTTTTCCTGTGAGCAGCCAAGTTACGTATGTCGGCGCTCCAAGCCCAGCAACCTGAGCCTCACAAGGTGTTTCAAACTGAGCCAGGCTGATCCCCAGGGAACAGTTCAGAATCACATTTGATTGGGATTCCTGAGTGAGATCTGAATGGGTGAAACCACTTGACACTTCTTGGTTCAAACATTATCATAATTTATTCAGCTTCCTCTTCACCCTCAGCCCAGCTTCCATTGCCTGAAACTCCTCCAAACACAGAATCAAAGCCCCTTAATCCCTGTATCTTTACTTTTGGTTTTGTTTCTCTCTCTCACCAAATTCCCCCCTTTTGTTACTTCACCTTTCGCTCTGTGTTGCCTCCAGAAGCAGTAACTGGCCAGGCCAATGAGAACAGCCAGGAGAGACAGGATCACACCCAGAGCCACCATCCAGGGATTGACCCTCGGGAAAAACAGCTCTGCAAGAGAAAGTGCCATTGACTTGGGAGCAAACACGCACAGAATGAAGGCAGGACCCTGTGACAGTGGTGATGCTGTGACTAGTTAAGAGTCTCACAGGGTAATACACAGGGAGATGTGGCTGCTTTGTGCTTTATTATTAAGTCAATCAAAACCCAAGCTTTTGCCTGGTTACTGAACATGGCTAATTAATGGGAGGGGGTGTGTTGAGGGAGGGGAGAGGGTAAAGTGCAGCTCCATTATGCTACACCATCCCCCACTGGTGTAAGTTCAGGCACTCCCTAGGCTGCTCTAAGTGATCCCAAGGCTGAAGCCAGTGCAGACTGGCCCTCAGAATCAGAGAGTTGTGAGAAGCCTCCTGACACCCCTGTGCTCACTGGGGTTCAGCCACATGAAGGAATCTGGCCCAAAATATGTTAATGCAGGATTTTAATAAAAACAAAACTGAGCTTGGAGATTCAGAGTAAAAATTCCCCCAGCATCCTCTTTCCTGGGCCTTGGAGCAATGGCTGTCTAGAGGGTTCTTGCTAAGTGATTAGTGCAGCATATTGAAAACCATGTAAAAATTACAAGATGGCACTTGAAATCCTGAGGGGATTCCTGGTCCTGCTTGCAGGCTAAGGGGCTCTGTAGGGAGCGTGCATCTGGGTCCTCTGCAGTCAGTCTGCAAAGAGCCTGCCTAGAGCCGGGGGGGGTGGGGGGGGGTTGGTTCTGCCTCGCTGCCTTAGGGAGCAGTCTGCTTTGTCTCTCTCTGTATTTGGCTGTGGCATGTTAGACTTCTGGATTCTTAGAAATAAAGCAGTGTGACATTGCAGCCTTTCAGGAACAGAATTTATGTTTTGTTTCTAACTCTCTGTGTGTGCTGTGAACAGTCAGGTAATGCTGGGCATAGCATAGACTAACCAGCAGTGCAGCACTATGAGACCTCAGACAAATACAACGTTCTTACTATTGTAGTGATGAAATATTCATTCGATAGTAACCAAATTATTTGGTAGATAACACATAAAATCACAACCTTTTTTTCTAAAAATTAAGGTGCTCTTAGGTAAGGTTTTGTTTCTGCATATTTGGGGCCTGAACTTTTACTGCTGGTATTTTCAGGTGTAATCTAAGTAGCAACGCTCAGGCCATATTCAGGGCTCTCTTGTGCTAGTCAGGAAATGTGACTTTATTACCCAGATTTTCACAAATATTTAGACCCACAACTCTCATTGAGAACAAAGGAGAATTCCCTCCCCCACCCCCACAGAGAATTGTGATGTTCACAGTGTGAGCGCACACACACACACAGAGTAAGATATAAGCATAAATACTCCTGCTGGAAGGCTGCAGTGCATCATGACTTTATTTCTTAGAATCCAGAATCTGAATACACAAGAACCCCAGAACAGAGGGGGAGGCGTCTCCCTAAGGCAGCAGGCACAACTCACCCACCTTGCTCTACGGTGGCTCATCTATAGGCACAGTTAGTGTGCGGCAGGCTGGGGTGTAAATCTACTGTGCACTGGCCAGCTGCGCAGTAACTGGCTGTGTGCACCCTGCTGCACTGCACTAAAAGTTCCCTGGTGCACTTTGATCTGTTCCTGTATTAAAGTGGGTTAGATCATAGCACAGCGTGGAATTTTTAGTGCATGTAGCAGGGTCCAGCACAAGCTCAGAGACCTATACCACAATTTAACAGGCCCTTAGCCTGAGCCAACTGGCCTGGGTCACCAGCGGGTTTTGAACTGCAGTGTAGACATATCCAAAGAGAACTGAGGTTGTTCAGGACTTTACAAGACGTGCTCAGCACATTGAAGGTTTAGGCCAATAAACAGGAGACACAATGATAAACACTCTCTGCTCATGTCTGCAGCATCTCAATCTATCCATGTGCGGCACAGACGGGCACTGACCTGCTATGGAAATCGCTGACTCTCTCTCCTGGTTGAGTCGGGGGTTCCTGACACAGCAGGACACTTTCTGGTTGGACTCTTCAGTTAGAACAGTGGCAATCTCTGCTTGAAACAGGCCATTGGCCTCTGGGGATATTTTTTCAGAGGCTGATGGTAAGACCTGCCCCTGGAGATCTCTCCACTGAGCCTTGGGCTCTGGGTACCATCCGGCTGATCGACACACCACCCGGATCCCTCCGTCCTGATGTCCCTCCACAGAGATGACAGGAGCAGAGCCCAAACCTACAGAAGAAATAAATGAACTTGTGACAATCCTACAGTGCCCAGTAATGAGCCAAACGTTTTATTACACAGTTATCAAAAGCCATTTCCTATTAAACTGAGAATTGAATGTGAGTCCACAAGTGCAGCTGGTCCATTAATCTAATCAGATTCCAATTTGATAGAATTAATCTTAATGTCAGGGCTGTTCTATGCACAAACTTGCTCCAGTTTTGTTAAAGTTTTTTTTTTTAAACCAGTGCAAACCCTATGTGGACACTTTCATATCAAGAAGGAATCGACTCAAGCTACATTAATATAAGCCATTTCCAAACCATTTAAGAGTGTCCATATAGGGTTTTGCACTACTTCATTGTAACCAGTGCATGTGGTATGTATAGACCAGAGGATCGCAAACTGCGGCCCCCGGGACCCTCCTGCCCGGCAGGCTCGCCACCAGCCCCTCCCCCGCTGTTCTCCCTCCACCACAGCCTCAGCTCACTGCACCACCGGTGCAATGCTCTGGGCGGTGGCGCTGTGAGCTCCTGGGGCAGCGCCACTGCAGAGCCTGGCCTGACCCGGGGCTCTGTGCTGCGCGGTGCGTGGCTGGCTCCAGCTGGGCGGAGCGGCTGCCTGTCCTGGTGCAGCCACGCTGCCAGCCACCGGTGCTCCAGGCAGCTCTGTAAGGGGGAAGGGAGCGAGGGAGGAGGGTTGGATGGAGGGCAGGGGAGTTTGGGGGTGGTCAGGGGCCAGGGCAGTAAAAGGACAGGTAACAAGGGGGTTAGATGGGTCAGGGATCCCGGGGGGCCATCAGGAAGGGGGGGTAGATTGGGCGGCGGGGAGATGTTGGGGCAGGAGGTCTAGAGGCGATCAAGGGACTGAGTTGGAGGGTGGATAGGGCAGGGGTTCCAGGGGGGCCATCAGGGAACAGGGGAATTTAGATTGGGCAGGAGTCCCGGGGAGGCAGTCAGGGGACGAGAAGCAGGGAGGGGTCAGAATGTTGGCGGGGCCACAGCCTCCCCTAACCAGCCCTCCATTCAATTTTTGAAACCCGATACAGTCCTCAGGCCAAAAAGTTTGCCCGCCCCTGATATAGACAAATGTTAAATTAATTCACTACCAAAAAACTTTGTTACTGGGGAGTTCAAGTTGCCTCGGCTGTGCCTTGTACCCTTCCAGAGCACAGAAGTTGGCAGCAGAAAACTGGACTTCACTGAGAGACAGGAAACACACCCACACTCACACCCACCAAATACAGACATTAGATAACAAAGAAATGCAGGGTAAAGGTATTGCCTTCTGTACCAGGCCACACTTTTACTGATGAGCTAAACTGAAATAAAATGAACTTAATCTGAATGATCTTAATCTTTTGTGTTCATGAATATCGCTTGTGCTGTTCTCTCAGATTACTGCTTGGTTACTTTTATTAAAGAAACTATTTCTGTCTCAGACTCTGTGCTTGCGAGAGGGGAAGAATTGCCTTTTAGGCCTGGTCCACACTAGGACTTTAATTCGAATTTAGCAGCATTAATTCGAATTAACCGTGCACCCGTCCACACCACGAAGCTATTTAAATCGACATAGAGGGCTCTTTAGTTCGACTTCTGTACTCCTCCCCGACGAGGGGAGTAGCGCTAAATTCTACATGGCTATGCCGAATTAGGCTAGGTGTGGATGCAAATCGACCTTAGTAGCTCCGGGAGCTATCCCACAGTGCACCACTCTGTTGACACTCTGGACAGCAGTCCAAGCTTGGATGCTCTGACCAGCCACACAGGAAAAGCCCCGTGGAAATTTGAATTCCTTTTCCTGTCTGGCCAGTTTGAATCTCATTTCCTGTGTGGACGTCGTGGCGAGCTCTGCAGCACTGGCAGCGATGCAGAGCTCTCCAGCAGAGGTGTCCATGCAATCTCAGAATAGAAAGAGGGCCCCAGCATGGACTGACCAGGAAGTCTTGGATCTGATCGGTGTGTGGGGCAAGGAGTTTGTGCTTTCGGAGCTGCGCTCCAACAAACGGAATGCAAAGACCTACGAGAAGGTCTCCAAAGCCATGACAGACAGAGGCTACAGCCGGGATACAACACAGTGCCGCGTGAAAGTCAAGACAAGGCTACCAAAAAATCAGAGCGGCAAACGGACGCTCTGGAACCCAGCCCCAGACATGCCGGTTCTACGAGGCACTGCATGCCATTCTCGGTGGGTCTGCCACCACTGCCCCACCAGTGTGCGTGGAATCTGAGGATGGGATACTGTCGATGGACTGTTCCTCGGAGATGTTCGCGGACGGGGAAGATGAGGAGGATGAG
This sequence comes from Mauremys mutica, assembly GCF_020497125.1. Taxonomy (NCBI): domain Eukaryota; kingdom Metazoa; phylum Chordata; order Testudines; family Geoemydidae; genus Mauremys; species Mauremys mutica. The sequence goes on from NC_059083.1 coordinate 44,337,927, forward strand.
GCAGTCGACAGCGCTTACAACGCTGATTTCCCCGACAGCCAGGATCTCTTCATCACCCTCACTGAGATCCCCTACCAACCCTCCCCAGCCGTTACCCCGGACCCTGAATCAGGGGAAGGATCAGTCGGTAAGTGCTTTAAACATGTAAACATTTATTTCTAACAGAACAGGAATATTAATTATGCGAAAAGAAGGTCAATATATATGGGGATGGAACAGAAATCCTCTTGGGAGATTTCCGAGAAGCTCTCCTGCAGGTAATCGAAAAGCCTCCACATGAGGTTCCTGGGGAGAGCTGCCTTATTGGGTGCTCCGTGGTAGCACACTTTTCCGCGCCAGGCTATCATCAGGTACTCCGGGAGCATTGCCTCCACGAGCATGGCCGCATAGGCCCCCGGTTTGTGCTGGCTTTCACGCAGCATGCGCTCTCTATCTGCCTCAGTGACCCTCCTCAGGGTGATCTCGCTCGGAGACTCCTGCATTTAATTACAGTAATTTGTGTACTATTAGTATTGGGAGTGCTTCACTGTTCCTTTGCATAACAATGAGCGTCACTTTACAGCCACGTGGTGGAGGCTGCAGAGTGGCAGCATACAGGGATCTTTCCCAGGGAACAGATATGAGGGGGTGCAACAGGGGCAGAGTTTATGCTTTCAGGATTGCCTGTAGCAAGAGGACAGTGGTATACATTGACTTTTAAGCAGCCAAAAGTTTTTGGCTTACCATGCCTGGCTGCTCCGCGGATTCTGCTGTCCTGCCCCGCTTGTCTGGTCTGCAGTGCAATCCCCCAGGCAATGAAAGCGAATTCCGAAAATTTGAACTTTCCCTGAGTGAGTGCTGTGCATGGTGTTGTTCACAGAGACTGACTAGACTATGTTTCCTCTTTGCAGAAATGTATCTTTATAAGGAAGTGAATCCCTTTTTCCCATCACACAGCTGCACCTGTATCTCGACGTGCTCCAGCATGCCCCTCACAGAGGCTGGCGCAGATTAGGTGGCACAAGAAAAAGACACGGGACGAGATGTTCGCAGAACTTGTGGGCTTCTCCCGAGCCGAGGCGGCCCAGCAGAGCCAGTGGAGGGAGAACCTCTCTCAGCAGCAGCGCTCACACAGCGAACGGGAGGACAGATGGCATCTGGAGGACCAGCAGGTGACTCAAACGCTGCTTGGACTAATGAGGGAGCAAACGGACACGCTCAGGTGCCTTGTGGATGTTCTCCAGGACCGCAGGCAGGAGGACGACAGAGCCCCCCTGCACTGTATCTTCAACTGCCCTTCCCTGCCACAAAGTCCAATACCCCCCTCACCCAAAATAACAAGAAGGAGGTGCGCCAGGGGCCGTGAAAACTGTCACTCCACCCCAGCAGAGTGCTCAAGTACCAAAAAGCTCTCATTCGCTAACTTTTGAGAAGTCCTTCCCTTCCTGGATCACCCAAGCCCAAATCCCAGTTTCATTCCCTCACAGTGTAGTTGATTATTAAAAATAGTTTGCTGTTCATTACTGTTTCCGTCATGTTTCTTTACAGAAGACTTTGTGTGAAGGGGGGGAGGGGTTTGGTAATTGCATAGGACGGTCACCATTACCTGGGTACAGACACGGGGGCAGGATCTACAGCAGGTCACACACACAGTGCAGTCACTAGGCACCCTGGTCAGTCTGGGAGGTGTTTTTCATGTTCTGTGCATAGGCGGCAGGTGCCCTGCTCCAGCTATATTTGGAGCTGGGTCTCTCCCCCAGCCCTGCCTGGATCGGGCTCTGACCCCCACGGGTCTTCCCCCGCCCCGCCGCGCTGCGTACCTGCCTGACAGTAGAGCTGCTCCCCGCAGAAATGCTGTCTGGTGCCCCAGGGTCCTAGCGCCTGCCATACACAAATGGCAAGGCAGGCTGCCCTTACCCTGCCCTTCCACCATAGCCCTGAGCCTCTCCAATGCCCCAAACCCTCAGCCCCAGCCAGAGCCCTCATCCCCCTACACCTCCTCCCCCTTCCCACACACCCCTCACCCCTTCCTACGCCCCCACCCCCAGCCCAGAGCCTGCACCCCTCACCCCTTCCTTCACACCCACCTGTACATGTCCTCCCCCCAGTCCTCCCCCGCCACAAGGCCACATAGCCCCCGCACACAGAGTCCCGAAAAGGAGGGGTGGCAGGCTCCGTTGAAACAACCAGTCCGGCAGTGCAGACCGCTCTAGGAGCAAGAGCCTGTCATTCCTCGAGTGTAGAAGCGGTCTGTACATCACTGCCCACCACAGTCTGCGTCCCTGTTTCAACCCTTTAACGCGAATTCATTAGTAAAGAAAACATTGTTAATTAACAATATTCCATTAACTTTATTTTTAAATGTGTGTTGGAAGGGGGGAAACGTGGTGAACGGGGTATGTAGCCGCAGAAGAAAGTCAGCAGTAACTGAAGCAGGGGCAGGTTCAGCTTCTCTGTAAAGAGACTGGACAGTCACAGCTTACCCTGCTCGCTGAGGAACCTAGCTTTCAAAGCCTCCCGTATGCACAGCGCTTCTCGCTGGGCTCTTCTAATCGCACGGGTGTCTGGCTGAGTGTAATCAGCAGCCAGGCGATTTGCCTCAACCTCCCATCCTGTCATAAAGGTCTCCCCCTTGCTCTCACAGAGATTGTGGAGCACACAGCAAGCTGCAATAACAATGGGGATATTGGTTTCGCTGAGATCCGAGCGAGTGAGTAAGCTTCGCCATCTCCCCTTGAGACGTCCAAAAGCACACTCCATTAGGTCTGGTAGTTGGGGTGAGGAGCCCTGCTCAGTGTGCAGCTCAGGCTACATAACCGAGGGAGTGTGGGGCCCATCAGTAAGCTGCTGCCGGTGATGTGGGCACCCAGAAACGCAGGGCAGAGGGGAGCTACATGTTGTGGGGGATGGTGGAGAAGGAGACAGACACACCAGTCTCCTCTCAAATGCTTAAAGTAGCCGCTGGGTAATAAAACTGTCCAGGTGTTGGGGCAGGGACCTGGGATGAGATTTCTCTCACCAGCCCTGTTACCAGCTACCCACTACAAACATTGCAGAGCACGACCATTATCCCCACTGCACTGTCACAGAAGGTACAGGGTGGGGGGGCAGTGAGCAACCACGGAGCAACTGAGTGGCCTAACAGAGTTCCCAGGACTGGGACTATTCCTCGCTCTGCCACTGACCTGCTGGGTGACCTTGGGCAACTCACTTCTCTGCTTTGTGCCTCAGTTTCCCATCTGTAAAATGGGGATAATCATGTGAAGCTCTTTCAGGTCTTCTAATGGAAAAGCACCATACTATACTATTACCTAGGCCCAGTCGTGTAGCAACTGCAAACCTAGGTGAGAACTACAATCACCTAAATGGCCACTAGCTCCTACAACAAATGTTTCCCCTTCTGTTAAAAAAAAACCACCCAGAAAATTCCCTGACAAAACCTTTGTTAGCACAGAGTTCAGGCTGCCTGGTGATATTATCTCCTGCCCTTCCATGGCACAGTGACAGCTCTGAGACCCTGTCCTCACTATTCTCTCCACTGGTCAGTACAGCTACACTGAACACAGGGAATGCAGCTGCACTGCAGGCAGATACATGCTGCAATTCAAATCTGTGGAACACAACACAAACAATGCCCCCTTCCTGTAATCCTTCCTCATGTCTATTCACTGACAAAAAACTTAGGTACCTCCAGGCAACCTTAACTCTGTATTATCTCCTACCCTTCCAGAATGCCTTTTTCAGCAAAACTCAGACCTCTAAAACCAGGAAATCCACAGTGAAGGTAAAAACCCAAACAACCTTAACTCTGCCCCTTTGGAGATGGTAATAACCACTGGGAATTGGCTGCATGCACTAAAGCTGCATGCACTGTGCTCGGTGTAGCTGTAATGACTAGTGGAGGGGATTATTTGGAGCCTATTGGCAGAACTGTCACTGAGATATGCAGAGAAGAGCAGGTGTACCTTGAGGGATCAATCATGCTTCATTTCAGTGCTGAGTTGTGCAGGTTGTGTCAGTAGCAGGGCACAGACTCCTTGCCATGGGCATTGTCTGGTGTCAGATATGCCAGTGATCACCAAGGCTTGATGAGGGGTAAGTGAAGGCAACATCCCACAAGGAATCCTCAGGGCAAGGGAGACGAGGCGATAACATTTTGCAAGTCAGGGGTGGTTTGTGTGCAGCAGGCTCAGTGTTTGAATGGAGACCAGGAGTTCGCTACTTCTGACCTAAACCTCATGCCATGGTTACAGAATTAGCTGCATCTCTGTCCCCTTGCTGGTCTCTCTGACAGCACCTTCAAGGGTCAGGCCTCCTGCCTCTACGTGTGCTGGGGGCGGGAAATTCCTCAATTCTTCCACTCTTAGAGCAGGCTCTGGGCTACAGGTCCCTGTGTATCAATCACTGTTACCCTGAAGGGGCCAGACACAAGCTGAGATCAATCCCAGTTGGTGGCATCAGTTTGGGGCAGATCAGAGTCATTGTTCATCTGCATTGCACATCCGATGAAGTGGGTATTCACTCATGAAAGCTCATGCTCCAATACGTCTGTTAGTCTATAAGGTGCCACAGGACTCTTTGCTGCTTTTAGGAAAAACGAATATTAAACAGCAAACTAGAATCAACCTTATCCAGAGCACAGTACCTGCCTCACTATAATGAGAAAAATAGTGTCATCTCACAATTAACCCTGTGACTCCACTTATTACCCCATTGAAGACATTAAATCATCAGAAGAAGTTACTGACCTTCCACCTGCAGTTGCAATACAGCATTTTCATAGGAGACACTGGACTGAAAAAAACACACATACGGCCCATCATCGGAGGGTCGGATATCGCGTATTCTCAGGGAAACTCTCCCATTGGTGATGTTGTCTTTCAAGAGCTCAGTTCTTCCTCGATATTCCAGCATCTGCTCTCCATACTGATCCTGCCCACCACGGTACAGGTGCACAGCTGGAGAGAACTGGGATCGGAACCATCTCACCTCCATGTTCTCAGCGCTCATCCTGGGGGAGAGGTGGCAGGGCAGGATGGCTTCCCCCCCAAGGGAGGCAGTGACTGGGTGGTCAGGTCCAGCCACTGTGAATTGTGCTGTGAAATGTACAATGGAAAAAGGAAATTTAATTGGCACGGGGGCTGGGGTAACATTAATTCAGCAGTAAGGCACACAGTAAGAGAGCGCCCTGCTTTAGAAGTGAGACCATTTAAAGACAAAAGCCTGACAGAGAAAACTTACCATAAATCAATCAAAGGTCTGAACACATGTTACATTTATCCCAAAGGATTCTCATCTGGCACTTGGGACTCTTTGGTAGGTTCCAAAGTCTTTCCAACCTTTCTCTAAGGGTTTGTCCTCTTGGTTAACAGGTCCTGTCACTTTGCAGCCCAAGATCTCGGGCCTCTGGACAGTTCAAATCCAGCTTTTATATCAAAAATCTTTGTTCTCTTGGGCTTCTGGGACCTGGTCTAACCCAGTTTATGCAACTCTCCCTAGGGGTGGTACTTCTCTGGAGCTGTTACCTGTCCCACAAGTAATTACCCCCATGGTTGGCAAATTCTGAAGGAGATGGGGTAACCCTCCCCCATGGCATAGATTACAATCCCGAGCCCATAAAGATACATATTATGTGTACAGATACCATTGATAAAGGGGGTACACAAATAAACAGAACATTCATAAAGTGAATTTGATAGTCCCCAAAATGCCGCATGTGGCTGCATTATCTGTCACACAGAGTTCACATGTGAATCTTATACACTGTCCCTACTATCTCTGAATAAAGCTCTAACTTCTCATAGGCACTCTGGGGATAATGGTGCTGGGGTCCTGGGTCTCTGATACACCAAGGCCTTTCCATGCTGCTCCAGCACAGGGGCCTCCTCATCTGTAGTAGGGGTGGTGTAAAGGCTGACAAGCTGTAAAGATATGAAAACAGACCATCACTATGCTGACAATGGCTTTAAAGGTAAAGTCAGAGGTCAGATAGTGGAGAGGGAGAAGGAAGCAGATAGAAAAGTGCAGGAAACAGAACTGGTCACTGTGGAACTGCACAGAATGTGGGGGTCTCAGTGCAGAGACTCAACATCAGGAGAGACCGAGAGAGCTGGTTAAATTAACAAGATGGAAACCACAGCAGGAGGGAACCAAAATGCCCAAGTAACTATGAAGCCAGCCCTGGGATGAAGTGGGTCACTCTCAGGGTTTCACTGAGGGCACAGAAGGAAGAAGCCAGCAAATATCCTCACCTCCTCACTGTGAGATGAGGTCTAGCTCTGAGCCCTAGTCAGATGTGCCTAGTGCAGCATGAATGACTTGTGGGTTGTTACATCTAAATCGGAGAGTCTAGGATTCAGGACTACTTCTTGGCTGAAGAACCTGATTTGTGACGTATATGATCGGTCAGTGCAGTGTATAGGAGTGGGTAGTGTCCTTTTAAATAGTTTGCGAGCCCTGTAGTGGTGCTCACTGTGTTCTGTGTTTTAGAAGCTGCCAGAAATCAGCCAAAGCAGTAGGGTGGATGTACTGTCTAGGCCTGACAAGATGGTGTATAGATAGTAACTATGGTCAGTGGGGACCCAGGTGTAGCCTGTGATGTCTCCATGTTGCTGGTTGTGGGCAGGTTGAGCAGACGTGGTTTACAAGACAAGGCAGTGATGTGAGATGGACGGTGATGACCCACAATAGCAACAGCAGCCAACCCAGCGAGGAGGCCGCAGCTCCTACCTGACACCAGCCTGTGAACCTGTAGAGCGAGGCAGAGAGCGACGTAGCTGGGCAGAGCGGAGCTCACTGTGGAGCCGGGGGAGAACAAGGGAACCTTCCCCGTCATCGTAGCTGGGTCTGGGGAACAGGAGAGAGAACAAACCAGACAGCATGTGAGTGGGATGCAGTGACAGTGCCAGGTTGTCTGACTTTCATAGCCCTGGTCCATTGATCAGTTATGTTTACATTAGCCCACTTGCCAATATTCATAGACTAAGGTCAGAGGGGACCATTAGATCATCTAGTCTGACCTGTGGCACAAGCCAAAGAAACATTTAAAATATTAAATATAAGGGTAGGTTAAGAAAAGAGCATTTAAAAACATTAAATAAAAGAGAAACATATAACGATAGGTTAAAAGAGAGAACAGGGCAAGAAAAGGAAAAAGAAAGTCCCTTTGCAAAGGGCAAAGACAGCACGTGGTTGAGTCAGAGAGATATCTTACCCTTGCAGCTGTTCCTGGGGAAAAAGGGAGCTCCCAAGGCTCTCAACCCCTCGGGCTAGTTATCCCCACCTTTGGGTCAGACCAGTCAGATGCTGTTCTACAGCTGCGTCATAGAATACATTTTTTCTGAACCAATCCTATAGTTCCAAGATTTTTAAACAAGGGCCATCTCCCTCCCCTCCCTCACTGACCTCTCCCCCTTTTAACTGCCTTATTCTTATCTAAAAAAACAGACCCCAAGCATCTTTCCCACCTCTAGCACTTTTACATGGGTGCTTTAATAAGGTTAAAACCATAAGCCCTTAGTAACAAACATTGGTCATTTTTTTGTGAGGACAATTTGAAGCTGGAGCAAAGCCCCTGTTAGAAAAAACAGCGTCTGTGAGCCAGGGGATCAGAGCTAAGAAGGCTGCTTCTTCCCCCACTTTTTAATAAACACTAGTGAAAGTTATATTATGTTTTGTACAGGAATAAACATTTTCAAGGACAATCCTATATGAAGACAGAGCCCTTTATTTAACATTTTACATGTGTTTCAATTTAAAAAAATTAGTCTGCAGAAACACCCCAGATTGAAAACCACAGAATCTTAATAACAGCTAGTTTAGATTCCCCTAATTCTGTAAACCAGTGGATCAGAAAGAAGTTTATTTTCCTCCTCACTTTTTAACAAATCCATGCAAAAGTTACATTGAGCTTTCATTTTCTTAGGACTTTAGATTTAAGTTTGAATTTTTCTGTAGCCCATCTGAAGAACACCCCACCCCTAGACTTTCCCCTATAATTTTAACACTTGCTAAATGTGCTGTGTTTCATTATAGAATGTTTTTCTTAACATTTAACATGAAATAACAGGTTTTTTAACATGAAAATACAGCATTGACTGAGATGTAACATAACATGTCCTTTTTAAAGGATATTCTCTATGCAGTGAGGCCTATTTGAAGCATTAGGGTTTTTTTTAAGTTTAACATGAAAAAGCAGTATTGACTGAGCTGTAACAAAACAAGGCCACTCTTAGGGATGCGTTGTCGAAGTTTAGTGAACTAAAAAGGCTTAAGATACTAGCCGTATAACGTCTCTTCATGAGAGGGTTGACTGCCAGTGTTGGCAGGGCCATCCTTAGGCATATGCAGCATACGCGGCTGGGAACGGCACCTGAAAATGTGGGGAACCACTGTGTCTTAGTGTCCACCCTTCCAGTTCTTCCTATCCCTGTTCTGACCCTTCCTGCAAGCTCCCTCCACAGCTGGCTGCTGCAGCCTGGTGAGTCTTTCTCTGGAAGGGATCTAGTAACTAAGGCCTGGTCTACACTATGGAGTTAGGTCGAATTTAGCTGCATTAGGTCGAGGGAGGGAGGGGGGCATGATGACATGTACCCAAAATCACCCGTGACAATGTTTTTGCCCCATCAGGCATTGAGAGCTTAACCCAGAATTCCAATGGGCGGCGGAGACTGCGGGAACTGTGGGATAGCTACCCACAGTGCACTGCTCTGTAAGTCGATGCTAGCCACGGTAGTGAGGATACACTCCGACGACTTAATGTGCTTAGTGTGGACATATGCAATCGACTGTATAAAATCGATTTCTATAAAATCGACCTAATTTCGTAGTGTAGACAAGGCCTTAAAAGTGAATAGCCTCCAGCCTGCCAGACCTATTAGCACAACATTGAACTGTTAAAGAGCCATTCAAGTGGTAATGACGCCATTTAACAGGCATTTGCCAAACCCCAGGTATCTACTGTCAGTTTCTGAATGTACTGACAAAACCAGTTGTACATGACTGTAATATTTACTCAGAACATGTCAGTCTACAGGACCTTTAGTTTAAAATTTGCTTTAAAAATATTTCATTAGTGAGTTGGTGACGATTATAAAATCACATCTCTAAAAAATCCTTGCATAGATTTTTAGATGCACAATCATCTTTAGCCTTAAATGCTTGGATCTTCAGCCATACAAAACACCACCTTTATCTAAAATACACATTTTAATTTTAATTACTATAGTAAAAAAAACCTTGTGTCCAAAGTCTTCTTGTCCTTTCTGTCCATCCCTTTCTCCCTTCACAAACATCCCCTCCTCCCCACCCCGGTTGAAGATAGCCCTTAAAGGGACAACACCCCATTTCCTTCCAGATAGCTGGACAAAGAGTTTATCTTTTTTTACTTCTGACTATCTGATGAACTAATTTTAAGAGAACTCTCCAGAAAAATCAGTACCTAGTAAGATAGAAAATCCTTTGTTATGTTTCCAAAGACTTCAGGCATATTTTTTTTAAGTTGGTGAAATTTCATAAGCGTGTCTATTGTTATGGAGATCACACAAAGTAAATTAGGGTATGGCTTCACTTGCAGCCGTACAGTGCTGCCGCAGGAGCGTTCCCGCAGCAGCGCTTTGAAGTGCGAGTGTGGTCGCAGCGCCAGCGCTGGGAAAGAGCTCTCCCAGCACTGCAGGTACTCCACCTCCCTGAGGGGATTAGCTTGCAGCGCCACGGCTCCCAGTGCTGGGGCAGTGTTACACTGGCGCTTTCCAGTGCTGTAACTTGCTACGCTCAGGGGGGTGTTTTTTCACACCTCTGAGCGAGAAAGTTGCAGCGCTGTAAGGCGCCAGTGTAGCCAAGGCCTTTGTGTTCCCTTTTTCTAAAAGCAATTAACATTGTTATGAACGCTAAACCTCTGTGACTGATTAATTTAAAATAATGTCTTTGTTTCAGTGAGCTAAATAGGTAGTAATCTGGAATGATTACTTTATGAAGGTTTCAGAGTACATTTGAAATATAAAATCAGCTTAGAAATACTGATTAAGAAAATGTAAAACAGAGAAGAGCTGCATCATGTATTCCATAATATTTAATGTTGTATTCAGCAAGACATCTGACTTGCCCTTACTAGAAATTTTTTGCAAATAAATTTCTGACAAACGTCAGGTTATATCAAAAAACCTGTGACTGAGATTTTTTTTATTCCCAAATTTAGTGCTATTAATTAGGTGCCTTCTGCATATCCAGTCTTCACCTTCTGGCATGCAGTGGAAAACACACTCCGTTTTCTTTAGAAAGAAATTGCAGAAGAGTGTTTTGTTTTTTTCCAATTTCATTTGCTTCATTTGGGTTCAGGGGTTTGGCTGGAAGGGGGTGAGCAGGGTGGGGGAGGGAAGAGAGGAGGGAGACAGTGGGGAGAGGGCAGGATCTGGGGCAGAGCAGGGGTGGAGTATGAGCGGGGCCACAGGCAGAAGAGGTGGGCGGGGGAGCTGGCCTCCCCAAGCTGCAGCTTCACATGCCACCCATGACAGCAGGTAAGAGCGGGTTGGCTCCCCCACACCCAGCGTGCACTGCACTCTCCTTAGGCAGGGGCCGTATTCACAGAGCTGAATCCACCAGCGCCGCGTATTCTGCATGAGGGAGAGGGTCCGGGGGTCTCTGCAGGGAACTGTGACTCTCCACCGCTGTGAGATGGGCCAGGCGTCTCATCCCTCCCTTCGCTGCCTCATTCCTCCCCATGCCAGGCTGTGAGCCCGGGCTGCTGTCAGGCATAGAGGCACCAGCTTAATAATACTGCATAAGACCCCATAAATCCTAAGGATGGCGCTGGGTGTTGGGCAGGGCCTTCTCGGTGCCGCCACCAGACCCATTTAAGTAGAAGCTCCTCCTTACTTTAGCTAGGCCACACAATATTCTTAGCCAATAGTTTAGGGCTGGCGTTGCTCTCCCTCCCTGAGTAAGGTGGGGTGGAGACTCTTTATCTCTGGTAAAAAAACAGCTAATTCTTTTTACATACACTATTCTTTTCTTGTTTTTTGTATAAATACAAACTTTAAAAAGCAATCTTGTGTATTTTTTGTTAATTTTGTTTTTTTTATTAAAACACATATAAACTCCCCTCAATTGCCAGTTTTCATATTCTTACCCAGTTGCTGTTTTGGTACTTTAAAAACACTATTTTTAAAAGGATAGGCTAGTATCTTAAGCCTTTTTAGTTCACTAAATTTCTACAAAACATCCCTAAGAGTGGCCTTGTTTTGTTACAGCTCAGGCAATACTGCTTTTTCATGTTAAACTTTAAAAAAAAAGTTGTACTTGTGTCTCAGCACATGGGTTGCAAACATTTAAAAACAAAGACATTCTGATAATGCAACAGAAAAATTCATACTTAAATCTAAAAGTTGTAAGAAAATGAAAGCTTAATATAACTTTCACATGGATTTGTTAAAAGTGGGGAGGAAAATAAACTCTGATCCACTGGATTACAGAATAAGGGGAATATAAACTAGCTGCTATTTAGATTCTGTGGTTTTCACTCTGGGGTGTTTCTGCATGCTCTATTTTATTGAAACACACCTGCAAAAATGTTAAACAAAGGGATGTATCTTCATAAAGGTTTGTCTTTTAAAGTCTTTATCCCTGTACAAGGCTTAATATAACTTTCACTTGTATTTGTTGAAAAGTGGGGGAAGAAGCAGTCTCCTTATCTCTGATCCACAGACTCACAGATGCTGTTTTTGCTGACAGTGGCTTTGCTGAAAAAGCACACTTCTTCAGATTGTCCTCATTTAAAAATGAGCAATGTTAGTCTAAAACATAGGGGAAACTTTATCACTATAATTTATTTTTATAAACAGGTTCTCTGTGTTTTTAATCCTGGGGTGTTTCTGCAGGCTCACTTTTTACTGAAACATATGCAAAAGTGCTAAATGAAAGGATGTGTCTTCATATGGGCTTGTCTTTTAAAGTGTTTATCCCTGTACAAGATTTACTATAACTTTCACCTCTATTTGTTGAAAAGTGGAGGACTCTTCTTGTCTCTGATCCACCTGCTCACAAATGCTGTTTTTGCTGCAGCGTCAAATTGTCCTCACTAAAATCATAGGGAAAAGCTTTTAAAAACATTTTGTTAGTAAGGGTTTGTGGGTTTAACCCTGGGGTGGTTCTGCATGCTCATTTTTATTAAAACACATGGAAAAGTGCTAAATAAAGGGCTATTTCTTCATATAGGCTTGTGTCATAAACAGATAGTTAAGGGTTAATGTCTCTTTTACCTGTAAAGGATTAAGAAGCTCAGTAAACCTGGCTGATACCTGACCAAAGGACCAATAGGGGGACAAGATACTTTCAAATCTCGGTGGAGGGAAGCAGGGGCGGCTCTAGACCCCAGCGCGCCAAGCAGGCGCGTGGGGCGGCCCTTTCCCGGGGGGGCGGCATTTGGCTCCGGTTGAGCTCCCGCAGGCATGCCGGCGGCAGGTCCACCGGAGTCCGGGACGAGCGGACCTGCCGCGGGCATGACTGCGGCGGGTCCCCTCTTCCCGCGGCTCCGGTTGAGCTCCCGCAGTCATGCCTGCGGCAGGTCCGCTCGTCCCGGGCTCCGGTGGATCTGCCGCTGGCATGCCGGCGGGAGCTCAACCGGAGCCGCGGGAAGAGGGGACCCGCAGCGGGACCGGGGAAGGGCGGCGCAGCGCACCGCGCTGCTTGGGGCAGCCTGATTTCTAGAGCCGCCCCTGGAGGGAAGCCTTTGTTTTGTGCTCTTTGTTTTGGGGGTTGTTCGCTCTCCGGACTGAGAAGGACCAGACGTCCATCCAGGCTCTCCAAATCTTTCTGAAGCAGTCTTTCATGTTTCAAAATTGTAAGTATAGCCAGGCTAGGCGGATTAGTCTTATGTTTGTTTTTTTTTCAACTTGTGAATGTTTTTCTTTTTTGCTGGAAGGAATTTTACCTCTGTTTGCTGTAACTTTGAATCTAAGGCTGGGGATGGGGGGGGTCTCTCTAGTCTATAGGAATCTGAATACCCTGTAAAGCATGTTTCCATCCTGATTTTACAGAGATAATTTTTACTTTTTTCTTTCTTTAATTAAAAGCTTTCTTTTTAAGAACCTGATTGATTTTTACTTGTTTTAAGACCCAAGGGGATTGGGTCTGAACTCACCAGGGACTGGTGGGGGGAAAGGAGGGGGAAGGGTTAATTTCTCCTTGTTTCTAAGATCCAAGGAGTTTGGATCTTTGTTCACCAGGGAATTGGTGAAGTCTCTCAAGGCTGCCCAGGGAGGGGAAAGTTTTGGGGAAATAGAAGTGTGCCAAACACTCAATTTTGTCTGGTGGTAGCATACCAGATCTAAGCTAGTAGTTAATCTTAGAAGGGTCCATGCAGGTCCCCACCATCTGTACCCTAAAGTTCAGAGTGGGGAACCAACCCTGACAGCTTGTCTTTTCAAGTGATTATAAAACAGAGCTTTATTCTTTTACAAAACTTAATATAACTTTTACTTGCGTTTCTTAAAAAGTGGGGGAAGAAGCAGCCTTCTTATCTCTGATCCACTGACTCAGTGGTTTTGGTAACAGGGGCTTTGCTGCAGCTTCAAATTGTCCTCACTAAAAAATAACCAATGTTAGTCTAAAACATAGGGGAACACTTTTAAAATGTGTTCGCTACTAAGGCCTTATGGTTTTAACCTTTATTAAAGCACCTATGTAAAAGTTAGCAAATATGGCAGGCGACCAGCTTGGCTTAACAGTGAAATCTTCGGTGAGCTTAAACTCAAAAAGGAAGTTTACAAGCAGTGGAAATTTGGACAGATGACTAGGCGAAAGTATAAAAATATTGCTAGAGCATGCAGGGGTGCAATCAGGAAGGCCAAAGCACAGTTGGAGTTGCAGCTAGCAAGGGATGTAAAGGGTAACAAGAAGGGTTTCTACAGGTATGTTAGCAACAAGAAGGTGGTCAGGGAAAGTGTGGGCCCCTTACTGAATGGGGGAGGCTACCTAGTGACAGATGATGTGGAAAAAGCTGAAGTACTCAATGCTTTTTTTGCCTCGGTCTTCACAGACAAAGTCAACTCCCAGACTGCTGCACTGGGCAACATAGTATGTGGAGGAGGTGAGCAGCCCTCAGTGGTGAAAGAACAGGTTAAGGACTATTTAGAAAAGCTGGACATGCACAAGTCCATGGGTCCAGATCTAATGCATCCAAGGGTGCTGAGGAGCTGGCTGATGTATTTGCAGAGCCATTGGCCATTATCTTTGAAAATTCATGGTGATCAGGGGAGGCCCTGGATGATTGGATAAAGGCAAATATAGTGCCCATATTTTAAAAAGGGAAGAAAGAGAACCTGGGGAACTACAGCCTCGCTTCAGTGCCTGGCAAAATCATGGCGCAGGTTCTGAAGGAATCCATTTTGAAGCACTTGGAGGAGAGGAAGGTGATCAGGAACAGTCAACATGAATTCACCAAGGGCAGGTCATGCTTGACCAACCTGATTGGCTCTGTGGATATGGGGAAAGCGGTGGACATGATATATCTTGACTTTAGCAAAGCTTTTGTTACGTACTCCCACAGTATTCCTGCCAGCAAGTTTTTAAAAAAAAGTATGGATCGGATGAATGGACTATAAGGTGGATAGAAAGCTGGCTAGATTGTCAGGCTCAATGAGCAGTGATCAACGTCTCAATGTCTAGTTGGCAGCTGGTATCAAGAAGGGGAGTGCCCCAGGGGTTGGTCCTGGGGCCGGTTTTGTTCAACATCTTTATCAGTGATCTGGATGATGGGATTAATTGCATCCTCAGCAAGTTTTCAGATGTCACTAAGATGGGGGGAGTGGTAGATACGCTGGAGGGTAGGGATAGGGTCCAGAGTGACCTAGACAAATTGGAGGATTGGACCAAAAGAAATTTGATGAGGTTCAGTAAGGACAAGTGCAGAGTCCTGCACTTAGGAAGGAAGAATCCCATGCATTGCTACAGGCTGCAGAACAACTGGCTAAGTAGCAGTTCTGCAGAAAAGGACCTGGGGATTACAGTGGACAAGAAGCTGGATATGAGTCAGCAGTGTGCCCTTGTTGCCAAGAAAGCCAATGGCATATTTGGCTGTATCCAGTAGGATTGGTTCAGGAAAATGTATTCTATGATGCCGCTGTAGAACAACATCTGATTGGGCCGATCCAAAGGCAGTGATAACTATCCTGAAGGGTTGTGTGCTTTGGAAGCTGCCTCTTTCCCCAGGAGGAGCCGCAAGGTAAGATCTATCTCTCTCTCTGATTCAACCATGTGCTGGCTATCTTTGCCCTTTGCAAAGGGGCTTTCTTTTCCCTTTTCTTGCCCTGTTCTCTCTTATAACCTATCTTTATATGTTTCTCTTTTATTTAACTATTTTTTAAATGTTCTTTTTTAACCTACCATTATATTTTAATATTTTAAATGCTACTTTATTAACCAACCTTTATATCTTTACCATGTGCTTCCTAAACATTCTCTGCCCTATAAAATTCCCTTTTCTCTGCCATGTGTTCTTTTTAACCTAACTTTATATTTAATGAATGTTTTAAATTTATTTCAAGTATTTTTTATTCTTTAATAATATGCCAAACTAGTCCTTTAGAATCACCTCTCCTTAGTAAACCTAACAAAAAATCTTTCTTCTTTTTAATAATCTTTCTTTCCTTTTTCCCTCTAAACCTAACCAAAGCTTTCTTTTTTTAATCTTTAAGTTCCCTCACTCTATTCTTTCAACTTTTTTCTCTAAATAATCAACCAAATGTATGACAGCACAAGCATGCAACATACTCCCTATTCAGATATAAAAAAATAATATATATTTTTTTCAAAATGGCCGATGGTGCCAAACCTTGACACCAATGGAAACAGGAAGGGAGGGTGGGACATAAGCCCTAAAGGGGGCATGGAAACCTGTCAAAAATACATGGTGATGAATACTATTGAAGTTATACTACCTTTACTTTGGTAGTGTAGTGGCTGGGCTCTCCCATTGGAGCTTCTCACTCTTTCATAGATTGGGGAGATGCTCTCCCTCTGACACCGCCCCCTTCTCTGCTATCTGGTCTGGGGGTTGGGTTATCCCACCCCATGCTGCCTCCTACTCACTGGTCTTAATTGGCTCTTCCCCAGTGCTGCCTTTTCCTCCACTCCCAGGCGAGGGAACAGAGAGGATGCTCCATTCCCAGCAGTAGAGATACAGCCAGGAAGGTTTTAGTGAGAAGGAAGCTGAAGAGGCTTTAAACCCCTGAGGGAAACCTCCTCCCCACTAAAACTTCCTGGCTGTGTCTCTGCCACTGGGAATGAAGCAGCCCCAGCAGGTGGGAGATGAAGCCTTTGGAAGGAAATGAGAAACCAGTGAAGTGGGTCTCATTAAACAGACTGAGGAACTGCAGTGACAGTTCTGCTCAGTGTCAGGTGCCCAGGACAGAGGAAGCTCCCTGGGATCCAGGACTGACCCGGCCAGGGGAGTGTGAGAAATGGCCCCAGCCTTCCCCAGGGGTGAGCTTTGTCTATAACACTCTGATTCTCTCTCTCCCCAGTGAATGTGACGCTGGATCCAGACACAGCTCATCCCGACCTTGTCCTGTCTGAGGATTAGAAAAGTGTGAGATGGGGAGACACAGGGCAGCAAATGCCCAACAACCCTGAGAGATTTGACACTGAGCTCTGTGTGTTGGGCTGTGAGGGATTCACCTCGGGGAGACATTGCTGGGAGGTTGAGGTCGGGGGATGGGCAATACTGGGCTGTGGGGGTGGCCAGAGAGTCTGTGGGGAGGAAGGGATGGATCAGCCTTAACACTAAGAGGGGGATCTGGACTGTGGAGCGGTGCAGGGGTCAGTTCTAGGATCTCACCTCCCCTGTGACTCCTTGCCCCAAGCCCAGCCCCCAGCAGGATCCGGGTTTGTCTGGACTGTGACCGGGGTAGGTGACATTTATCGATGCTGGTGATGAGGCCCCTGGATCTAGGTGCTGGGACCCCAGCTCAGACTGTGTTCCTGAGACACAGGCAGGGGAATATCCCACCGCAGTCAGACAGCGCAGTCTCTATGACCTCCTCCTGTGGAATTTCTATCATTCTGTCTCTGTGACCCTGTAGGTTGCATCAGGTCTCAACTCTGTGAAGCTTCTGTACTGTCAAACCATAGAGAGCATTCAGAGTGCGGGGTAGAGAAGCCAATCTCATGGCTCCAGGAATTGTGCAGCCTGTTTGCCACTGTGCTCTGTGATCCAGGAGGACTCTGGGGATCCTGGGTCAGAAAATGTCACAGAATCTGCCCCTGGTTCTGGGTGTGGCTCAGAGTATGTCCCTGAGACATGGAGGGTGGGAAATAGGGTGACCAGATAGCAAGTGTAAGCAGAGTCAGGATGAGCTCTACCCTGACATCCGGTGGTGAATTATAGGGAGTGTGGAAAGGAAATTCAGATATTTGCATTTGCACACCCACCTTGCCTAGCATAGCCCAAGGCAGCCTGGGATGGTTATTTTGACAGCTCTGGGATCCCCAATTTCTTTGTCATTGGGGCAGGAGGAATAAAGTGCTGTCACCTTAATTATGTGAATAAGGAACTATGAGACTACTTTATGAGAGAGAGTCTCGCCATCAATTAAGTAGCACTCATTAGACAAGGGACATGGGTGCCAAAGCCCAGTGAATTCTAAAGGGGCTGGGGGGTGATTGGTGTGTGCATCTGATGGTATGGGCTATGTCTAAGGGCCTGGAACACCAATTGCACCTCCTTCTCTTTCCACGGTTGAAGAGCAGAGCTAATTTTGATTCTATTAGGAGTCCATCTAGAGGCTGCTGAGTTCGATTTGGGCCAATGGTGCACTGGGGCTCCCGTACTACAAGTTGAAATCACTAAAAGAGCTAAACTTACTGAGCTGAGATGGCTGAGTGCTGTGGGGGAGCCTGACAATCTATGGCTAAGCAGCTGGTAGAGTGGAGCAGTTTGCAGCATGTTGGAGCAACTCATGGTGGAGCGGAGTGGTTTTCAGGGACAGCTGGAGCAGGTCATGGGTCTGCTGGAGGAGCAGCACAGCTGGTGGACTGGAGCCAGTCGTGGTGAAGGCTGCAGAAGAACTCCATGGAGAGGGGGAGCAGTCGGCCCTGGCCCATGTAAGGTGCCCCTTAACACCCTGTGTGCCCCCGCTCATTTCCACCCAGGTTGCGCGGGGGGGGGGGAACTCTGCAGATAAACTTTTGAACTCTGGGGTGGCGCTGACCAGGGACAGAGACTTTGGGGTTGTTGGACTTTGGGGTGATTGGACATAAAACCCTAAGGGGAAAAGGACATTGCCAAAACTTACTTGGTGGGTCTTTTGCTCATGGTTTACGTTATGAATCCTGTTTGTGGTGTTTCCCCAATATGATGCCACATTGTTTCCCTCCTTTATTAAAAGAATTTTGCTACACTCAGACTCTGTGCTTGCAAGACAGGAAGTATTGCCTCCTAGAGGTGCCCAAGGGGTGGTGTGTAATTGTCCCAGGTCACTGGGTCGGGGCTCGAGCCGGTTTTGTATTGCGTTATTGAAACAGAACCCCTGGATACTGAACTCGGCCCTTGTTGCTGCCAACTCAGGGGCAGAAGGGTTACACAAGTGTGAAAAATCAGGACAGGAGGTGGGGGTAATAGGACCCTATATAAGAAAAAGCCCCAAATATTGGGACTGTCCCTATAAAATTGGGACATCTGGTTACTGTAGTGGGGAATATCTCACTCTGGACCCTGAAATCAGCCTCTCTAGCTTTAGATAAGCTGTGGGGCAGTGTCAGGGTCAGTTCCAGGTTTTCATCTTCCCTCTGACCCCACCCCCTGCCCCAGGTCCCCAGCAGGATACAGGTTTGTCTAAACTGTGAACAGGGGCAGGTGACAGTTATCAATGCTGGTAGGACACCAGCAATCAAAATGTGTGACAAATGTGTGTAATGTGGAACACCTGCAGTTTGCTGCATGCTAGACCAGACGCTACAGATTATAACGGTTTAGCTATGGTCTCAATTAATGAAAGCATTGAAATATCTGAAAATAAAATGATCACCTGCAACCACAAAATCACCCCTGTCTATTATTTGAGTTTCAGGAGTAATTGCTATGACTCACACTGTGTTCGTGTTTGTTGTGTCACATTCAGGAGGCAGCGTTTTATGGCCCTGTGCACAGGGATAAGGAGCTGGGGTCCCCGAGAACTGATTCCTGCTCTGACTCTGCTGCTCTGTAGGTGAAAATCCCCCATGGCCTGGAGAGCCACAGCAACCCCCCTCCCCGAATAATGAACCCCTGGGGGCTGTGGGGAGGCCTGTATAGAGTGACCAGCCTGGGCTGCTGCTACTCTGAGCACCGTGGCAGGGTTCTCCCTCCAGTGACCCAAGTGCTGCAGAGGGGCTGCAGCCAGGACTCCCGCCCAGGGGCTGGGGACGCAGTGACTGTGAGAGTTGATGGGGCTGGGCTGGACGCCAATGACTTGGGCCTGGGATGTGGGTGGGTTTGACCTTCCCACCCCCCCTGTGCTGCCCCTACATGGACCCCAGTGACTTGAGATCCCTAGTGAGACTTTCACTCTCTGTCCTATTGGAGTTAACCTCCACTCCTGCCCCTCGAAAAGGGCTGAGTAATACTCAGCCGCCCCACAGGGGGGCTGTCTTACTGAGCCACTGATCTGGCAGGCAGGTGCCTGACTCCCCCTGCCTGTCACCATCCTCCTGCAGTTGGCTGATTTTTCCATGGTGCTGGGATGACGGGAGTTGTTACAAGTTAGGAGCAGTGGTGAGCTCCAGCCGGTTCGCACCGGTTCACAAGAACCGGTTGTTAAATTTAGAAGCCTTTTTAGAACTGGTTGTTCCAGGACAACCAGTTCTAAAAAGCTTTTAAATTTAACAAAGGCTCGGGCAGCTGTCCGCCCGGCCCCGGCCCCGGCTCCGGCCCCAGCTCACCTCCCCCTCTCCCCTGAACGCTCCGCCCGTCTTCTCCTCCCCCTCCCCTGCTTCCCGCGAATCAAATGTTCACGGGAAGCCTGAAAAAAGCAGCAGGCAGGTAAGCCGGGCGCAGGGGGGGCGGTGGGATGGCTCCCCCTGGCCCTGGCCGAGCGCCCCAGCCCGGTCCCAGCCAAGCACCCCCGGCTCGGGCTGATCCCGGCTGCGCGGCTCGGACCCGGCCCAGGTCGGGACCCATGGCTCCAGCCCCGGTGCCGGCCGAGCGGCTCTGGCCCCGGTGCCGGCCCGGCCCAGGGAGTCGGGCCCTGCGGCTGCGGCTCTGGCCCCGGTGCCGGCCCGGCCCAGGGAGTCGGGCCCTGCGGCTGCGGCTCTGGCCCCGGTGCCGGCCCGGCCTGGGGAGTCGGGCCCCGCGGCTACGGCTGCGGCTACGGCCCCGGTGCCGGCCCGGCCCAGCCCGGGGAGTCGGGCCCCGTGGCTCTGGTCGAGGTCCCGGTGGAGCGGACCCGGTCCTGGACCAAGGCCGTGTGGTAAGGAGGTAGGGAGGGGGTGTTCGGTGGGTTGTGGAGGGGTGGATAGGGGTCAGGGCGGTCAGAGGGCAAGGAACAGGGAGATTGAATGGGGGCAAGGATCCCGGGGGGCAATCAGGAAGGAGCAGGGGTTGGATGAGGTGGTGGGGGCACTCAGAGACAGAGAGAAGGGGAGGTTGGATGGGGCAGGGGTCCCCGGTGGGGTGTCAAAAAACATGGGGGGTTGGATGGGGCATGACCCCCGGGGGGGCACAACCCCCTCGTGGAACCAGTTGTTAATATTTTGGCAGCTCATCACTGGGCACGACCCCTTCATGAGGTGAGGAGGAGGGAACCGGTTGTTAATATTTTGGCAGCTCATCACTGGTTAGGAGCAGCAGCATCCATCAGGGGAAAGGGCTGAAACACGATGATGGCACCAGGGGAGTTTGTGTCTATTTTCCTTCTGCCCTGGGACATTCCCTGCCCAGCTCTCAGTGACTGGCCCTGGTCACCCTGTCACCAGGGCCGGCTGTAGTTTTTTTGCCACCCCAAGCAAACCTCGCCCCCCCCCCCCGCTTTTTTGTGGCTTTTACACGTTTGCACAGCCCCTGATTTGCGTTGTTTTCCACTCTGCTCAGCAATGGCTGATGATGGCTCTTTAACCTTATTCCAAGGGCATCGCTTAGATTCAAAAGAAAGGTGGGGCTTGTACTCGTTACTTGGTTTATTGGGGGCAATTTGTCTTATTAAAGGAGAATCTCTTATGCATTTGCTCTTCTTTCAGCGCAGAACTTCACTTCCCACCCAGACTGGAAATGAGATCAGAGAGTTTCACTCCTTAAAGTCTAAAAACCAGGAGTGTTTCTTTCCCTCGCTTCTGCCTCCTTTTAGTAAATGGCTTCTGGTGTCTTTCCCTTTCACCTTCATTGGAAGGAATGTCCTCTGACTCCCCGGTCCTGCTTTCCCATCAGCACCCTCCTTCCAGTGACCTGCTCCTGTAGCAAATGACTCACATGTCTAGGATCGGGAAATATCCTACAGATCAAAAGGGAAATGTGCATGTGTGTGTGTGTGGGGCAGGGGATTAGGACAACAGGGTCTGGGGGCACCACTCAGTCTGTCCCAGAGCCATGAAAAAAACCTCACCTGGACAGTTCAGCTCCCAAATTCTCTCTCCTCTTCCCCAACACTAGTGGGGTTTGCATCCAAGCAGCTGTGAATCTGCTTGGATGCTTGGGGATGGTTTCCGTTTGTTGTTCTACCGCAGCTAGACAATAATCCGCACGAGTTACTGGATGCTCATTTGCTAGCAGGACTGAACTTTAAGGTGCTTGGGTTTGGGAACCTCCCTCCCCGTTTTGCGGCTCTGATCGCTCTGCAAAAGACCAAAGGAACGCAGCGGCTGATTCTCAGCTGGTGTTAATTGACATTGACTTCAGCTCTGACCATTCCCACCATCTGAGGAGCTGCCCCCAAAGGTGTTTTTCAGCTACACCCAGCATGTGTGACACAGGTCCAGGACTATCTCCACCACCCGAGGCCCCGATCCTGCTCTCAAATCAGCACAGATACCTGTCAATCCCTGCATGACACTGTTGGATTGGGTTCCTGAGCACGGCTGGCTGGTCGGGGGAGTCCCAACAGGTGTAAACAGCAGCCTGCCCCAGGCCGAGACTGAGTTTTCTCTCCTTTGACATCCAATCAGCTCTTCCACACGGTGACATCCCCGCTGGGTGGGCTGCGGCTTCGCACACTGCTTCCATAGCGGTGAACAGGGTGATTGTTTGCAGGACCAAGTGACCTGCTCTTAAAACCTCCATACACCACATCCAACTACACAGCCTGCCTTCCCTAGACTCTGCCCTGCTGGATGGACAGGGGAGGACAAAACCCTGCATTAGCAGGGTCGGTTTCCTCTCTCTCCCCTGATCTAGCACCTGCAATGAAGAGGCGGCTGCGAAGTGCCACATCCCAGTGGACACTGTTGCGCTGAGTGGAACCATAGGCCCATTCCTGAGCTTGGATCCCCTCCATGAGCAGAAAGGTGCCAGCTCTGGAGGAACATTGTCAGTAAGACCCTGCCCTGGCACTGAACTGATCTGGATCCGGATCCCCGCCAATCCGCTGTCGATTCCTTCCTGCGGAGTTTATAAGAATGTCTGGACAGGATCTATACATCTGTTGTGGCCCCCTCTCCACTGTCAGCTACACCCTGACACGGGGGAGCACTCCTAGGGCTCGTGATGTGCGGGGTCTCACTGCCTGTCATGAGCTCGGGGAAGGAGCAAGGCTGGAATTGGGATGGTGGAGTCCTCCCTCTCCAACCCTTCCTGGAGTGAAACTCCCATTGACTTGTGGGGGGGTAGGCTCCAGACCTTTCCATGCAGCTCTGCAAAGCACGTGCCCCTGGCAGATCTTGTATCCGTGTAGATGTGCCCGCACAGGAGAGGGAGAGAAGCCAATTGCCAGGCAACCCAGCGCCTCATGTCTTTCCTGTGACAAGGGCAGCACATGCCCGTCTCTCCGGGCCGCTGCTTGGCAGAGGGGCTGTGTTCAGGTGGGAGCACGTGTAGGTCCCTGAGTGCAAGCCAGCGCCATGGGCAGCAGCTCGGGAAAGCGCTTGGGTCTCAGACAAGCAAAGAACATGTGGGGGAAGTTAGCCTGGCCCTGACTCGCCTCGTCGTGTCCAGAGTAGCGCTTAATGAGCCAGGGATGGTGTCTGGTGTCGCCTTTGTTAGGAGTGTGTTTGAGTCTGACAGTTACATTCATGGGAGTCGTTACTTCTCCCAAAGCCGCCTGGGTGGAAGCAGCGGGGTGCTGCAGAAATACAGAGGCACGGAGAGAGGAGATCGCCTGTGCCAGAAACGTGTCCTTATGCTCTGTCCCTCTGCCCAGTCATTGTTTCTTTAGAGTCAGGTCTTCTTTTGACACTGCTCTGTCAGACCAGGCGCCTTTGGCTAGGACAGCCTGCTGCAGCCATATAGAGCGACTGGGAGAACTGGGCTCCAGTGGTGATGGTGGGGCAGAAATGGGGCCGGCTGCAACAGCCTGACCCCCTGTGTACGCTGCCTATTTGTACGGACAGGTCCCCCTAGGTGTCCCTAGGAGCGCCCAGTCTGGAATCTCTCTCTCCATCCAGACACACGACTGAAATATCCTGAACTCTGTGTTAGCCTTGCCAAGATCCGACCGTCCAGTCCACGTTCGCTTAGAGGACAGGGTCGATGCACGTGGGACCCAGCTGTCACGCTCAACTTCACTCTGCAGATCCATAAACCAGCTGTTTGATCTCTCCCCTCAGGTGCCTTACTGCCTTCTGACATTATAAACCACAGCGGTTACAAGGTATCCCAGTGAAGGGAGCCTGCATTGGCTGACATGTCTGTGCTCGCCCCTATGTGCTCTCCTCTTCCCAGATGTGCTGGCCCCTTGCACACACCCGAGATTCAGGACTGAGGGCTTCTGAGCTTGATGCAAACTGGTTAGCTTGGAAACGGTATCGATTTCCATTTAAACCCTACATGGATTCGAGCCCAGAGAGGCAAACCTGATTGGAAACAGTGAGGTCTGCACTCAGAGAGGTTCTTGATTTCAGCTCCATTGGGATTTTGAGAGTGGCCCTGCAAACCCTTCGTAGCCTGAGTAATCCTTACCCCACAAATTGTTCCACCGGAGCCAGTGGGGTCAATCCCATTAGTAGGGATGGCAAGATCTTAAAGAGAACTAGACCCAGTAGAAGTTTGTCTGGTCCAGCCCCAGGCTCTGTTCCCAGCACCTGAGCTCCTTCTAGCTTTCCATGTGCCCAGCTTCTCTTTTCTAGCGGGCAATTGTACAGTAAACCCCGTGAATCTCGAGTAAGCACACTGGCTGGAGCTCTTTTCCTTGCAACACCTGAAAGCCTCAGGCTGGCTGGAATGCCACCCCTGGAAATGTGCCGCCCCAAGCACATGCTTGCTTTGCTGGTGCCTAGCCGGTCCTGCCTGTCACTGCCATCACCGGTGAGGATATTGTGTTACCTGGGCCCTGTCCCCCAGGATGAGCGCTGAGCACATGGAGGGGAGCTGGCACCTCTCAGCCTTCTCCTCAGTCCTGCACCTCACTCTCCATGGAAAGGATCCGGCTGAGGCTCAGATGCCAGGGTGTTGTGCAGGGACAGAGCTGCCGAAAGACGGGCTCACCAAAGGACGTGTTGCCTTGGGGTGACATGATCTCAGATCTTCTGGTGAATGACAACACTGGTGCCTTTTACAATCAATAACTTTTTTTTAAGACCCCTCATCAGAGCCGAGGGCAGTAGGCCAGTGACTTGTGTTGGTGTTTGCTGCTGCCCTGGGGTTTGATGTTTGATGTTTCTTACCTGAATGTGAGAACCCAGAATTTTACCTCCAGCTTGTTTCCAAGCAACAACAGGGATCCGTTTGTTCTGAGGAGGATGTTAAATCCAGCTGAGTGACAGGAATATACAGATCAGGGCACAGGTTAGGGGAGCAGTGGGGAGAAGGAGAAGGATGTTGGAGAAAGTATTCTAAGATCCTCCCATAAAATAAGTGCCACCCATGTGAGTCACCAAACTGAGATGCTGCTCACAGTAACTGGGGCAGATGTTTGAAATATCCTGCACCTCTGAGATCCCCTGGGCCCCTTGAGTGGGGCAGCTGCTCAGTGGGGCTTGGATACACCCAAAGGTTCTGCTAGGCTCTGTGGGATCAGCTCCTTCTTGACTAATGGGGGAAATAAGTATTTGTAACTTCCAAATTCAGCCCTCTTGTGGCACAAAAATGAAGCAGCCCTCGATGAATGGTGCAGATCTGTGACCCCACCTGTCTGTTCAAATATGAGGATTAACTGGCTGTAGGTTTTTTGAAACAGCAGTTATCTTGGGGGCAGGATCAAGGTTTTGTTCTGGGGTTTGTTTCCGCACCAGAGCTGAGACCTAACCACCACCAGGGCCAGACAGACACACGTCACTATGATAATAGCCTGGGAATTACTTGGACGCAGTGCACTCTGGGTCTATGGAAGATTTGGGACTGTGCTGCTTCTGCACATTAAAAGTCCAGTCCACATGCAAAGGTCAGGAAGGCTGGAGCAGCCACTGAATAGGAGAGTCACTGACTGATTCCCCTCTATCCCTTTCTTATTACTATTTATTCTTGTAGCACCTAGGAGCTCACCAGTCATGGACCAATCAAGATCCTGTTGTGCTAGTCACTAAATACCTCTGAAAATCCGGCCTTACATCCCTCCCTGCTTACCTAGAGGAGGAATTATACAAACCAAACCCAACCCAACACTGGAAATCACACCCAGAAATCCTCTCCCGACATTCCACCCAGAGATCAGTCACAGGCCACCTTCCCCAATGCACACCTCCTGCGCAGGGATTCATGCCACTTTGCTTGTGCATTGGAAATGGCAGGCGACCAGCCTCCCATGGTCTGGACCCAGAGGAGGGAGCTCCTGAGCCTCAGCTCAACAACTGGGACTTTCTGATTCTGCTTCTGTCTTGAACATGCCTGGCAAGAGCTGGACGCTTTGGTTCCCTGCAATGCTGGACAATCCCAGTGAACATGTGACTGGATCCAATCCCAGGCTCATCATGCTCACACGGTGGTTCCCTTTGAGGAGGCTGCCCAGGAGTACAGGGTGGGGAATAGTTATCTCTGTGACTGCCTGCTGCTTAATTCACACAGAGGTCTGCCAGCCAGGGGTTGCAGGAACTGATGGGGGGCCTCATTCAGAGTTAGAAATTTAAAAATGAAAATTTCCTGCAATCTCTTCATGACACTTCATGCTGCAAATTGTGAGTGACAACACATTTTTATGACTTGTCACATAGTAAAAACCATGTTGTATAGTAACCTATTTGCCAATATATTTTCCCATGTGATAACACAATAAGATTGGATAAGAAACCACAGTAATTACACATGAGTCAGTGAGAAATAGGGAAAGAGATTTATGAAGGAAATTTGAGGGGAAATTATCTACCTTTAGATTAAAATTTCCCTGTGTTAAAAACTAGGACAAACACCTAGCTTCAGCAGCCCATGCCACCTAGACACCAGCAAACTGGATAAAAATATAAATGAATCCATCAAAATATAATTTTAGGGTATTTATTTTCAAATAATCAAGGTATGTTTAGGGCACTCTGCCATGGATGGCATATTGTGAATAAATCTTTAAAACTGAATTATGACACTGAAAATGTTCATAACGCATCAGGTTTAAAACAAAAAGGAGTCCTAGCAATGCCATGTGATGTGCCTCTCCTCAAACTCTGCTCAGCTAGCTCTTCAAGAAATTAGTCTCAGTCACTAATTTCAAGGAATTAGATCAATTTTTACAGAGAATTCCAGAAGGTGGTGGACAGAATCCAGAGGAATTGTGATGAATTTCCTGGATTAACTTTATTTTCTTTGTACTCTAAACCTCACATGACAACAAAAATATCACCCTTTCGACTGATTTATGGTAAAAAAGAAAGGTTTACCAAAAAGGTTCACTACATTTCATGTTATGTGTCACTAAGTGCCAGCATCTTTAATACAATTATGCTAATTTGTGATGATTGAGTAAAGGAACACAACCCCTTCTCTATTTCTTTATCTAACTACATTTGTTGTGTCCTTATAACCAAGAACATGAAGAGCCTGGCAGTACATTGAAATCAACAGTGCACAGTGACAGTACACTGCCTGCAAATAATATGTCTAAAGAAAAATAAACTAAAAACTGGAGATTGTAGAAAAGATTTCTATCGATAGGAAGAGAGCATTTGAGGTTGGGGACCGTGTTTTGTTAATTGATGTGAGAACAAGAAAGGAAGGGTCATATCTTGATTACCTATTATATGTACATAGAAAGTTAAAAATAACATGAATTAATGCTGAGAAAAGTTAAAAGATTATTTTATAATCTTGTGTGAGTCAACAGAAATATATTGCTTAATTAATCCTATCATTTTTTCAACTATTAATTTTCAAAGGTGTAGTGCAGGAGGTGGGTGTATGTGCCCTGCCTGCCAGAGAGAACCAGTCAAGACAACAAAGAGAGGGGGAGAGGGAGAGAGAGAGCAGCTGCACATGTCTGTAGTTGTGATGTTTATGGCACATGTACATTGAACTGAACAACCGAGTCTGATAATTTAATAGTTTCTTTTGTTAAGATAAATATTTTGGATTTATTGAAATTCCACAGTCAAAATACAAAAGATGTTTAGAGAAGTTAAACTTTAATATAGATTTGAGGGGAAAATTTAAAAAAATGTAAATAATTCCATTTCTACAAATATGTTTAGATGCTTGTTTTTGAGATACTGTTGAGATGTAAATTAAAATATTATTGTATTTACACCTTGTTACAATAATATTTTCTAAATTAGAATAATCTTTTTCCTTTCATATTTTACCCTGAGATTTCACAGGGGTAGAAAATTCTGACAGGAGTGAATGACCCCATCCCCCACCATCTGCTACCCCTGGTGCAGGGGACGGGGAAGGTGGGGGCTGGGGGTTCCCAGGTGTCCGGTTTTCGACTGGAACCTCCAGTTGAAAAGGGAAACTGGCAGCGTCCGGTCAGCACAGAAAGTCCAGCTGCTGCAGTAACTGGCCCCCATCACTGGTGGGCGGGAAGAGCAGCAGGGCTGGGAGGGGCCAGTGTGTGCTGCGGAGTCACTGTCAGGGACAGAGATTCCCTCCGGCCTGAGCTGGGACCGGACAGATTATCAGGGGAGCCGTGTTTGTAGCCCCAGCACTGTAACCAAGACAGAAATAAGGGTGGAGGTTCCCAGAGAAGGTGTCAGTGAAAGTGAAGAGATGGGACCTGTCAGTCACATTGTAAAACGAGACCTCGCCCGCCTCATAGTCCAGGAAAATCCCCACCCGGCTGGGCCTGACGCTCACGGGGAAAGAGGTACTGGGGGAGGTGCTGGCCTTGTATCCCCCATTCCTCAGCACAACAACCCAGTATCCATTCCCAGGTGTGAGTGTGACCTTCTCCTTCCTCCTCACAGATTCCCTACAAACCCCCAGGTCCCAGCCTGTCTTGTCTCCCACCTCCACCTCCCAGTAACGCCTCCCGCCCACGAACCCCTCAGCGCCCAGGACAATGGAATATCTATCAAATCTCTCAGGATTGTCGGGCAGATCCTGGCGTTTGTCTCCGTGTCTCACACGTTTCCGATCCTCAGACAGGACGAGGTTGGGATGAGCCGTGTCTGGATCCAGAGTCACGTCCACTGGGGAGAGAGTCACAGAGTCAGGGCCGGTGGCAGGGGCTGGTGACTGGGATCAAAGGGAAATTAACTTGTGTCCCCGTTAATCACTGTCGGGGGAGGGGTTGTGGCCTGAGGGGAGTCAGGGCCCCTCTGCCTGGGAGGAGACAATGAGGGGTAAGGGCAGGAGAAGTGGGGGAGGGGTGGGAAGGTGTCAGAGGAGGCCGGGGAGGGGAGGGGACAGCCTGATGCTGGGAGAGGAAAGGGGAGCAGGAGGTGACAGGAGCAGAGGGGGAGAGGCAGGGACATAGGGGTGGGGCAGACACAAGGGCTATGGGGTGATAAGGGAAGGAAGGGGCACCAGGAGGACAGGGGTGTGAAGGGAAGGGCAGGTTCCAGGGGGCTGCAGGGCGGTGGGGAGGGGTGGGGACCAGGGCAGAAGAAGGGGATGGACCCCAGGGGGCACAGGGAAGCAAAGGAAGGGGCAGGCACCAGGGGGCAGAGGAGGGTGAGGGAATGGGGGAGCTCCAATGGGGCAGGGGAAATCTAGGGCAGGGTGAGCTGCCAGGGGTGAGATGATGAG
This sequence comes from Mauremys mutica, assembly GCF_020497125.1. Classification (NCBI taxonomy): domain Eukaryota; kingdom Metazoa; phylum Chordata; order Testudines; family Geoemydidae; genus Mauremys; species Mauremys mutica. Next base: position 44,367,127 of record NC_059083.1, read on the forward strand.
GAGTGGGGGAGGTGGAACTATGGGGGGGGGCGAATGAACAGGGATTGGAGCCAAAGGGGCAGAATGGGGGGTGAGGGAGCAGGTGAGCAGAAGGGGGGGAAGAGAGAGGGGTGTGGAGAAGGGCAGGCCCTAGGGGGGCACAGGTGTGTGCAGGGAGATGTGGGCACCAGGGGGGCAGAGGGAGGATGAAGGGAGGGTGGGGCCCAGAGGTTAGGAGAGGGGGAGGGGAGGGGTGGGGCAGTGCTGAGGTGAGGGGAAGGGCTGAGACCAGGGGTCCCAAAGGGGGGCGAGGGAAGGGACTTGCACCAGGCAGGCAGAGGGGGCAAACGAAAAAGCAGGCACCAGGGAGGCAGATGGGGCCAGGGTAGAGCTGGGACTTGAGGCAGAGGAGGATCTGGCACCAGGGGACTGGAGGATGGTGAGGGGTGCAGGTGTCACGGAGCCAGAAGGCCAGGGGAGGGGCAGGGGTGAGAAATAAAGAGAAGGTGGCCTGGGTGATGGTGGCAGAGGGGCGAGCGGAGAGCAGGGTCAGTGGGGCAGAGGGTGGTGAGGGGCTGGGCACCAGGAAGGAAGGGGACAAGGGGAGGGGCAGGTGTTGGGAGGCAGCAGAAGGGTGCAGAGGGAAGGGAAAGGGCAGGTGCCAGGGGACTGAGGGGGTTGAGCAGAAGGGCAGGCACAGGGAGGGCAGAGGAGGGGAGGGAGAAGCACCAGGGGGCAGAGAGGGGTGAGAGGCAGGGCAGGTGGGCAGAGGGAGGTGTTAGGGGAGGGGATTGGGGAGAGGCAGGTGCCAGGGGGTCAGAGTGGGGCTAGAGGAGGGGTGGGCACGGGGGGGGAGGGAAGGGGCGGGTGCCAGGGGTCAGAGAGGGTGGGGAGAGGGGCAGGTGTCAGGAGGGCTGAGGGGAGTAAGAAGGGTGAAAGTCAGGACAGCAGAGGAGGGTGAGGGGAGGGGTGGGAGACATGGCACAGAGGAGGGTGAGGGGAGGGGTGGGAGACATGGCACAGAGGAGGGAAAGGGCAGAGGTGGATGCCAGGACACAGCGGGGGTGTGAAGTGATGGGAGGGATCCAGGGTGCAGAGGATTTTGGGGGAGAGGGGCAGATGCCAGGAGGGCAGGGGGAGAAGGGAGGGGCTGTTCCAGTGGGGCAGAGATGGGTGGAGGGCAGGGGCATGTGCCAGGGAGGCAAAGTGGGAGTAGAGGGGCAGGGGCCCAGGGGAGCAGAAAGGGAGTGAGAAGAGCGGGAGGGATGTTGGTGAGGGGTCAGAATAGACGCAGGGTCCAGGGTCCCTCACAGGGGTGAGGGAAGGGTAAGGGAGGGGCAGGAGCCAGAGAAGGGGGAGGGAGAGGCAGGCCCCAAGGAATCTCTGTTGCTTTCGGGACATGTGTGGTGGGTTTCTCGCTCAGAGCAGGTCGGTGCAGTCACCACACACACTGGGGGTGCAGCCCTGCCCCAGGGGGAGCAGCTGGGACTTTCCATGCTGGCAGGCCCCACAGGCCCCACCTTCCAGACGGGGAAACCCCACAGCCAGCCCCTCCCCTTGCCCGGCCCTTTTTCTGTTCATTGAAACCAGTCAGCAAACCCGACATGGATTCACGAATAGTTTCTGTTGACCCAAAATATAATTTTGCAGCAAATAAACTATTTGTCCAAAACATTTCACCCAGCTCCACTGCAAACCTGTCTGAGCAACTTAGGAGCCCCAATCCCAGTGACCTGCACTGAGAGACTGTCAACATCCCCAGAAACGCAGTTACAGGCAAGCCAGGCTCAGGACATCAGTGATGAAACACTCCAGAGCTGCTGGTTAATTTCCCCTTTGCAGACAAATGCCCCCGGGCCCCTGATCTCACCCCCACAAATCAGGTTGAAAATGGAGACTTGGCTCCAGCCTGAACTCTCTGCCCAGAGCCATTTGTCCCATGGACGATGCTAGCGGCACAGACCCTCTGCAGCTGCACCTGGGCATCTCCCAGAGCAGATGACAGTCACAGAGACCGTCTCAGAGTCCCAGAGCTCAGGTGTCTCCATCTAACGACTGTGCCAGCCACCCCCCTCACTCTCAGTAACCAGTCCTAGGACAGACACACTGGGAACTTTCACACCCAGACTCTGGAGACACTTTGGGTCCTTCTACACAGCCTGCAGCAGCGAGTCTTGGAACAGGGTGGACAGATTCAGGCTTGCGGAGCTCCCTCTTTGGAATTAAAAATAGCCGCACAGATTTTCAGGTTCTGGCAGGAGTTCAGGCTCTGAAGCCCAGGGTGGAGCCGGGTCTGCCCCTCACAGTGCAAGAGGAGACATTGTCTGTCTCCACATCCCCTTCACCCCCTTCCTGGGATGGGGAACAGCAGCCCTAGGGCCCCTCCGTTCACCCCCAGGGCAGGAGAGTGAGAGCCCTCGGCCTCCTCGGCAGTGGGGCCTCCCAGCACAGGTTCCTGGGTGAGCTTGAAAGTGTCTACACACAGAGAGCTCTGTGCACCCGGCAAACACACAGATGTGCCCGTGGATCAGGATCCGGGATGGTGCTCTGCCCAGGAGTGATGGAAGCTCCCTAAAAGTAGAGGGGTCACCCACTCGTGCCAGCCCTTCTCCCTGAGCTCCTGTCCCCGTACCCCTGAACCCTCGCTCTCACACTGCCCCTTCTTCCTGAGCCCCTGCCTTCACCCCACCTCTTCCCCAACACCCTGATCCCCTGGTCTCTCCTCCCGGCCCCCTGCCCCATCCTCGCTCACCCTTACAGCTGGTAAAAGGTGGGAGGAAAGGTGGGAATAGCCCTCCCATTGGTAAAAGTGATGGGGCCATGGACCCTTGACCCCCCTCTTCCAGTGCCCCTTACTCACTCTCCGACCCCAGTAGGAGAGGACCCTTGGGGAAGTGTCAGTGAGTTCGGTGCTGGGGATACGAATTGGGTTTTAGACCCCGGCTGCTGGAGCTCTGTGTATTGAGGGTATAAGGAGTTAGAGGCCGTGTCAGCCCCCCACCGTCCTGCCAACATGGCTCAGCCCTGACATCTGCCAAACCCTCTCCCTGGGGAGGAATCGTCTGCGGCCCATTCAGGCCTTGGCCTTCCTGTGGAGGTGGCTGGTGAGGCTGCCATTAAAGTGAGTTACGACGTGAGCTTCTGTCCGCTGGGAACTGGACTCTGAGCCTGGGCTGAGATCGGTGACTGGGGAGTGAAAGGCCCCAGCTGCCCTCATTGCCCCCCTGAGCCAGCCCAGCACCCCCAGCCATTCAGAGCAATAACAGCGATGCTCAGGCTTGGTGAAACAGCCAGTGCCACAGTGGGCAGGGCGAGGGCCTGTCCAAGGAGCAACGGGCACAATCTGCAGCAAGGGAGGTTGAGGCTGGAGAGGAGGAAACACTTTCTAATTCTCAGGGCCGTGAAGCTCTGGACCCGGCTCCAAGGGAGGTTGTGGGATCCCCGTCACTGGAGGTTTGTAAGAACAGGACAAACCCCTGCCAGGGATAGTCTAGTCCCTGACCAAGTGTGGGGGGCTGGACTGGGCAACCTCTCGAGGGCCCTTCCAGCCCTACATTGCTCTGGTTCTAGGTTACAGCAGTTCCTGGGGTTGCGCCCAGGGCCCTGGGGGCTCTAAGCCTGGTGAGTGGCACGTGACAGAGATAACACTGTTAGTGACCATGGCAGCTGACAGCTCAGCGTCCCTGCCAGGGGTCTGGGCAGGCATGTGGCTGCCTGTACCTGGCTCAGCAGGGTGTTACTGGGCCATGTGGACAGGACCTAGGGTTGGCACCTGTCCATAGGGTCACCAGGCGCCTGCTGAGGAAAGGAGCTCCCAGGAGAGCTCACCAGAGCAAGGAGCCTGGAAGGGGCTCCTAGAGCAGTGCTCCCCAAACTGTGGGTTGTGCCCCCCTAGGGGGTGTGGAGGAACATTTCGGGGGCCTGACAGGGCCTGGACCAGCCCCCATTTGTGGCGGGATGGGAATGTCACCCAGCCCTGCTTTGCCCCCAGCTCCACTCCGGCCCCACTCTCAGCCCCAGCTGCATCTCCGGCCCCAACTTCAGCCACCCACTCCCGGCCCTGCTCCAGGCTGAGAACCCAGCTGCAGCCCCAGCCCCAAACATGGTTCTACCCCCAGCCAAAGCCCCCAGCTCCTGGCCCCAACTGCGGGTCCACTCCCAGCCATGGCCCCCAGATTCTGGCCCCAACTGGAGCCCTGTTCCTGGCCCAGCTCCTGACAGCAGCTCCCAGGGTGGGGGCACAAACCAGGTAAGGGAGGGCTTGATAAAAAAAGTTTGGGGACCACTGTCCTAGGCAGAGGAGCTCCCCTAAGGGGGAGGAGCTGCCAGAGATGACAATGACAGCAGCAGCTGGAGCAGGACAGAAACCTGGAGAGCTGCCCCTGGCTGGAGAAAGTGGATGAAGAGAATAAAGGCACAGTCTGAAATGACCCAGCTCCAGGAGCGGAGGCTGGAGTCATCTGATTCCACGATGGAAACTAATCCAAGCCCAGCTCCGGGAAGGACTGAGGGCTCCTGATTTGAGGACAGTGAGGAGCTGGAGTGAGAGCTGGAGGCTGGAGCAGAGTGAGGGAAAAGTTTTTATTTTGGGGTTTACTTGGACTCAGAGCGGACCCCAGGAGGGGACTTTTCAGTCAGATCTTTTGGACTGTGAGGCGTAATTTAAGGAGTGCTGAAGAGGATAAACTGAGGCAAGATGCTTGCCAAGATACCAGCCTCAGCCATTTCAGGGTATCAATAACAACACTCACTGCCCAGCCCCTAAGGGCTGCATGACAGTGCAGGGCCTTCCCCATTGCACACAGGGACCCTGAAGCGCAGGAAGCCCTGGTTACTCTGCCCCACACATTTACTCAGAGACTCCCCTGAGCTGCCGGACCCGGGTCCCTGGGGTCAGAGCACAGGCAGTCGAGTGGCACTGACCGGCCAGGGCTGCTGGGGTGGGGGGAAGGAAAGGGTTAATCCCAGCACAGTGGCACTTTGCTGCCCGGCCCTGGATGGTCTCTGCCCTCTGGGTGCAGCTCAGGGCGTGTGTCTCTGAGCAGGTCCCTGCCCACCCACCCGCCATTTGCCCCAGACACAGAGAACCCAGGTGCCGAGGGAAGGAGCAGCCCCAGCAGCCGCATTGGCCCTGGCACGGGCTGAGCCTGCGAGCGCAGCAGCAGAGGCAGCGGCAGAGAGAGGGGCTCAGCCATTGTTGAGAGCAGCAGCGTCCCCACCCGCAGGGGAGGGGTCAGCGCTGGGGCAACAGGCCGGGCTGGTTCAGGGGCTGGGAGCTCTGGCAGTGAGCGCGATGCCAGCACCAACGGCCCTGCTGGAGACCCTGGGCCTGGCCAGTCTGGAGCAGCCAGCGAGTGACTCAGGGCCTGGGGCCCTGCCCAGGAAGGGGCTTCTGGGGGGCTGACAGGAGGCTCCCCAGGGGCTGGGGATCCCCTAGAACGAGGCACTGAGCTGACTGGCTCAGGATCCCGACAGGCTCAGGGGCCAGGGGTGTGGAATGGCCCAGAGCCCAGCCGGGTTCAGGGCCCAGTGGGCACAGACTGTGCTGGGCTGGGGGCAGCGAGCGGGGAGGGGAGCAGGGATGTGCTGGCTCCAGCCAGTCACAGAGAGGAAGCTGCTTCCCCCACAGCCTGGGGTTTCTGCTCCCCGGAGCCCTGAGATCCTGCCCCTGCAGCCGGCACCGACTGCGCAGCCTCCATCGGCCGGGACAGACACACCCAGCTTGGCCCCTTCCACTGCCCCCTGCTGGGGGTGGGGGGGAGGAGGGGAGCGGGGGGCAGGGGTAGGATGAAAGAGCCAGTTCAACAATCACAGACCGAGCTCACTGAACATTCGAAGTCCCGCTCTCCTCTGCCTTAGTTTCTTCCATCGCCCCTCACTGTCAGGTTTCTGAATTTGCCCCCCGGTCTCCACGCTGGGGTTTTGGGGAGAGGTTTGGATGGGGGCAGCTCATACTCAGCTGTTGTGACAAGATCACACTCTTGTGAGCGAGTCTCACTCACTGAGCAGCAAACCACTGACCCAACCTCACACTGGGCTGTGCCCAGAGCAGACGAGGGGCCCGGACGATTCAGCTTGTTACCCAGTAACACACGGCCCAGGTCAGACCACAGCAGCCAGACTGGCCCCTCCTCCAGCTCAGAAAGCTGGGCCAGCCTTGGCTAATGGGGGCTGGGGCAGTGCTGAACGGTGGCCACACAACGCAGCCCTCACATGTCCCAGGAGAGAGGCACAGATACACAATCCATTACCCGTCTGTGCAGCTCCCAGCACGTAGGACCTGGCTCAGTGACTCCCATTAACTCAGCCATGGAGGGGTCAGGATGTCAGAGTGACGGGGCCTGGTCAGACACCTGGGCAAGTACCAGCAGGTGGCTGTAAGTAGCAGGCAAATTGCCCAGCACTCAGCGCATCAGCCTCCAGTTAGCACAGCTCCAAGCCTGTCCGCTGGGCCCATGCGTGTCCTGGGGTCCCAGGCTCTGTCCAGAGCCCCAGGCACAATATAGCTGAATGTCCCAGTAGAATCCACTCACCTTCGAATCTCTTCAGCGCTTTCCTCATGTCAAGGGAAATTTTATACACGTTCTTCAGGTCAGTAGAAACAGCTTCTGGTTCCTGGAGTTTCACATTCTCACTCCTATGAAGAAAACGTCCCATCATCACTCAGCTGCTCTGTACACACAGCATCCCAGAACCACCACCAAGAATATAAGAGCAATGAACATAGGAAACATACCTGCTCAATGTGCTTTTCACATCCTGAAAGGAAAAAGAGAATCAATATTCTGTATTAACACAATGTGCATAAAACTGTGTGAGTTTCACTCTGGGCATCAAACTTTCATCTAGAAAATAGATCAACCCTCCCAGGCTTCACTGTTTTGTGGTAAAATCTCACACACCATTTTGCATTAACACTTGTTTCACTTATGTAGGTGAGACAGGAATTTAGCTAAAGGGTTCTCCCTTCTAGGGACCCAACCCATCAGTATCTGTGTTTATCGTCTGTGTTGGGTCCAATGTTCTGGAGTCAGAGCAGGTATGGGTTTAGCTCAGTATCATTTTGTATTATCCATTTACTCTCCCATGGCCTCACTGGGTCTCCATGAGGAGAATTCCCCTCTAACATGAACTGGGATATTTTGGAACTGATGGAGCCCTTAGCCAGATGTTCTGTTTGTCAGTAAACCGCAGAACACATTTACTCTAATTGGTGGGATCCAGACCCAGGGATCTGAGTTAAAATTCTGGATGGGTGGAGAATTTTGATGCCGTCTCACCTTTAGCAGCTTGACAACTGGTTGCTGACACTTTTCCTGTAGCTCTGTGATCAGCTGCTGGAGAGAGGAGCTTTGCTGGGAGAGTTTGGTTACATTTTTCTGTAGTCTCTGCAGAGTCTCCCTCTCCTCCTCCTCCAGGCTCTGCAGAAGCAGCTGCTCCTCCTCTCTCAGCAGTGTGTGCAGTTTGTTAAATTCATCTGCAATCATCTTTCTCTTATTTTTCACTTTCCTCTTGAGACAGAAAAATAGGAAAGGCACAGAGAAAACATGAGCCAGATGTTGAGTTACACAGACTGGGCCTCTGACTATGAAGCAGGAGATATTAGATCAGTATCAGATTTGTAAGGATATTTACTTTTTTGAGAAATGTACCATAAAGGGTTTGTTTTAGTTCAGAGTTAATACGGCCAGTTCCATAGCGGGGTTGTTTAGGGCGCTTTGTAAAGCCACAGTCTGTTATTGCAGGTGGCATGGGATGGACCAGTGGAGTGGGGAGAAATCAAGGGAACAGGAGAGATTTACCGGGGGCTGCACAGGGTGTTTGCAAGGGGATTTGGGTGCCCAGTGCTGGGCACTCAGACACCCAGGGGAGCTGTGTGACGTTATGGCTGTGATATAATATCTCATTGAAAGGTGACAGGGCCAGAAAGAGTTAATTAATTCACAGACTGACCTGACCCATGGGTGAACCTTGAGGACGGGTTAGAAAGATATGTAAATGACTAGAGCTTTGAAATGCAAGTCTGCATTGTTAGAGGTAGAAGGGGAGATGTTTGCTCAGGTCTTGTGATGTCAGCAAACAAGTCTTGTCTATTGCTATAGTTTTAATTCAAAGATCAAAAAAAGGAATATTAACATTTATGATGATACTTGAGTGAAATAGTATTATTGTCTATGTGTCTCTTTGAAGGTTGTGCTAACCTGTATCTGAACTGTTTAATGGATAAATTACTCTGTGCTAATTGCCAGGATATTTGGGAGAAGGAGTTAAGCCTATTGTTTTCTCAGGCCAAAAGGCTGCTGGAAATGTATAAGAAGCCTGGGACACAATCCTTCTTCATCTCAGATCTGCTTTGGGTTTCAAGAGGGGGAAACCTTAAGCCACAAGGATTGAGATCCCCAGTCATTG